>NW_027635463.1:0-37844 GCF_903797595.1 Erithacus rubecula | reverse complement strand
GTGAGAAATTCCCAAAAATTTGGTGAATTTTTGGGACATTTTTAAGGGTTTTTTAGGAGGAATTTTGGTGGATTTTTGAGAAAATTTTGAGGAATTTCGGGAGAATTTTGGGGTCATTTTGGGGAATTGTGGGATCAATTTTTAAGAAAATTTTGGAAAATTTGAGGGATTTGGAGAGAATTTTGGGTCATTTTTAAGGAATTTTTTGGGGACAATTTTAAAAAGTTTTTGGGGATTTTTGAGGCTAATTTGGGCTGAGTTTTTTGGGACTATTATTGGATGTTTTTAGGATATTTTTGGTGAATTTTGGCTGATTTTGGATCCCAGGTGGAGCTTCCTGAGGTGACCCCAGGGGAGCTCGAGCTGCTGCTGGAGCCTGAAGGTCAGAGGTCACCAGGGGTCAAGGGTTATTTGGATAATTTTGATTCATTTTTGTTTATTCTGAGCCTTTTTTTTGTTCATTTTGTTATCTTATGATAATTTTTTTCAGTTTTTAACATTTTCAGGTAAATTTGGTCATTTTTGGGTAATTTTGGGTAATTTTGGATAATTTTGATATTTTCTGGGTAATTTTTTGTTATTTTTGGACAATTTTGAGCCATTTTTGGGAGGTTTTGTTTAATTTTGTGTCACTTTTAATTTATTTTATTCATTGGGGGTTTTTTGTAATTTTGGGTCATTTTTGGCCATTTTTGTATTTTTGTAGGTAATTTTGTGTCATTTTTATTTTTACCTCGTTTTGGGGGTTTTTTTATTGTTTGGGTCATTTTTGGGATATTTTTGAACCATTTTTATTGGGGTTTTTTGTTAATTTGTGTCATTTTTAATTTATTTTTATTCACTTGGATTTTTTAGACAGTTTTGGGTAATTTTGGTCTTTTGAGCCATTTTTGGGGTTTTTTTTGGTTAATTTTGTATCATTTTTAATTTACTTTTATCCATTTGTGGGTTTTTTTGGGTAATTTTGGGTCATTTTTGGGTAATTTTGTGTCATTTTAGATAATTTTAAATTTTTTCTGGGTATTTTTGGGGGAATTTTTTTTATTTTAGACAACTTGGGGTCATTTCTGGGATCTTTTGGGCCTTTTTGGGGGTTTTTTTGGTTAATTTTGTGTCATTTTAAATTTATTTTTATTCTTTTCGATTTCTTTTTGTATTTTGGGTCATTTATGGGACATTTTGGGCCATTTTGTTTTTTTTGGGGGGGGTAATTTTGTGTCATCTTTAATTTATTTTTATTCATTTGGGGGTGTTTTGTAATTTTGGGTCATTTGGGATATTTTGGGCCATTTTTGGTTCATTTTTTTATAGTTAATTTTGTGTCATTTTAAATTTATTTCTATTATATTTGGGATTTTATTTTTTGTGGTTTTGGGTCATTTTTTGGGATATTTTAGAATTTTTTTGGGGGGGGGGGAAATTTTGGGGGTTTTTGGGTTATTTTTTGGGGGTTTTGGGTAATTTTTGGTCAGTTTTGTCTCCCCTCCCCCCAGTAGAAGCACCAGAGCTGGAGCTGCCCCTCCCCCCATGTGAGAAATTTGGAGGGACTTGGTTAAAAAAATGGAAATTTTGAGAAGTTTGGGAAGTTTGGGAGGAGAATTGGGTCAAAAATTGGGAGAATTTTGGGGAAAATTTGGGAATTTTGAGTGAGAAATGGGGCAAGGATTGGAAATTTTGAGAAAGTTGGGAAAAAATTGGGAAAGAAAATGGGAAAAATGAGAAAATTTGAGAATGAATTGGGTAAAATTTTGGGAAAATTGGGAAAGAAATTGGAGGAAATTTGGTGAAAAATTGGGGGAAAATGGGAAAATTTGGGGAAGAAATGAGAAAAATTTCAGGGGAAAAATGGAGAAAGAGAATGGAGAAAATTTTGAAAAAATTGGGAAAAATTTGGGAAAATTGGGAAATAAATTGGGGGAAATTTGGGGGGAAATTGGAGAAAAATTGGGGAAAAATTGGGGAAGAAATTAGAGGAAATTTGGGGGGAAAATGGAAAAAAATTGGGAAAGAAAGGGGAAATTTGAGGGGAAAATTAGGAAAGGAATAGGGGGAAATTGGGATAAGATTTGGATAAAAATGGGAAATTCGGGAAAAAATTGAAAAAAATTACAGAAATTTTGGGAAAAAATTGGGAAAATTGGGAAAAATTTGGGAAAAATTTGGGAAAATTGGGGAAAAAATTGGGAAAAATTTGGAAATTGAGTATTTGTTCTGCTTCTCTTCCTCCTGCAGGCCCCGCCTCTCCGGCCTCTGCCCCTCCCCCCGCCAGCGCTGGCCCCGCCCCCCACGCTGGCCCCTCCCCGGCGGTGCCAGCCCCTCCCCCCCCTCCACCGCTGTGACCCCCAGACCCAAATCCTGGCCCAGGAAATTCGGGAGGGGCTGGAGGAGCCTCAGAGGGACTGCAGGGCAAGGGTGATTGACCTCTGACCCCCGAGTGACCCTGAGTGACCCCGAGTGACCCCCCAGTGACCCTGAGTGACCCCCAGGGGTCGGCACCCCCCAAGTGACCTGCTGGGCATAGCCTGCCATGGTGAGACCCCAAAATCCATCCCATAAACCCCAAATCCACCCTGAGACCCCAAATCCCTCCCATAAACACCAAAACCCATCCCTTAGACCTCAAATCCATCACATATACCCCAAACCTGCCCCACAGATCCCAAATGTGACCCGTAGATTCTGATCCTTCCCCATTGATCCCATTCCTGTCCCACACATTGCCTGCCCCATAGATTGACCCCATTCCTGCCCCATAGATTCCCTGCCCCACACATTCCCTGCCCCACAGATTGATCTCATTCCTACCCCACAGATTCCCTGCCCCACAGATTGACCCCATTCCTACCCCATAGATTCCCTGCTCCACCCACTCTGACCCCATTCCCTGCACCACACATTCCCTGCCCCATAGATTGGCCCCATTCCCTGCCCCACACATTCCCTGCCCCACACATTTCCCTGCCCCACAGATTGATCCTATTCCTGCCCCATTGATTCCCTGCCCCACAGATTGATCCCATTCCTGCCTCACAGATTCCCTGCCCCATACATTGATCCCATTCCCTGCCCTACACATTCCCTTACCCATAGACTGATCTAATTTCTGCCCCATAGATTTCCCTACTCCATACATTGATCCCATTCTTGCCCCACACATTCCCTTGCCCACAGATTGATCCCATTCCTGCCCTATAGATTCCCTGCCCCACCCAATCTGACCCCATTCCTGCCTCACACATTCCCTGCCCCATAGATTTTCTTACCCCATACATTCCCTGCCCCATAGATTCTGACCCCGTTCCTGCCCCACAGATTCCCTGCCCCCCAGATCCATTTCCTGACCCTGTTCTTTGTCTCTCTCTCCCCCAGCTCCCCTCCCCTCTCAGCTGCTCCAGTTTTGGGGTTGCTGCTTCCGGCCCCTCCCCCACCCTCGGCCCCTCGAGCCGCCCCTGGAGCTGCCCAGCAAGGTGGAGGTGGGGCTGCCCCAAAAATCCCAAAATTCCCAAAATTCCTGACCCAGAAATCCAAAAAATTCCCAAAATTCCTGACCCAGAAATCCCAAAATTCCTGACCCAGAAATAAAAAAAAAATCCCAAAATTCCTGACCCAGAAATCCCAAAAATTCCAAAATTCCCAAAATTCCTGACCCAAAGATCCCAAAAATTCTAAAATTCCCAAAATTCCTGACCCAGAAAAAATTCCAAAATTCCTGACCCAGAAATCCCAAAAATTCCAAAATTCCCAAAATTCCTGACCCAGAAATGTCCCAGTCTGGGGTTTCTCCTTTGCCCCGAGATCCCCCCAGAGGGACACGAAGGTGGTTCAAACCCTGGTTTTCTCTGAAGCAGCTGAAGAGAGATTGCTGGAGACAGTGTATTCTTTTTCCAAAGATTGCTTATTGTTTCATATCTCAGGGACTTTTTGCCTGGCCAGCAGGGTCTGCTCAGCCTGGCATCCATGGTGGAATCTGCCTGGTGAACGCAGGGTTTATCTTACATAGTTTGTACTACGTATTACAGGTTTACAAAGTTTTCCCAATACAATACAATTTTATTAAATGGTCCAGCCCTGACCCCATCCAATCCAAGAGTGCCAAAGTGTCACCCAACATGGATGACATTGAGAAGAAGGAGGAAAAGATGTCCACCCCTCAAATTCTCCATCTTGGCCACATGTCCCTTATCATAAATATTCCAAAAAACCTATTTATCTACGTTCTGAAGGTCTAATTTACACTTTACTAATTTTGGTAGCTTGTTTCCATTCTGTTTGTGCTGACAACTTCCCCCAGGGGTTAGAATTCAGCACCTTTGACACCAGGGTGTCACTCAGAGGTCTTTCAGACCTTGCCAGGGGTGTTTTGAGACCCCCAAGGAGGCCAGGACTATGCCCTGGGCTCCCACACAGGTCCAGAGGGAAGGATGGCATCCTGGGGTCTCAGTCTCTGATGATGGTCTTGAGGCAGATCAGAGAAAACTTTGGGCTGACTCTTACACAAAAGCAGTATCTGATTCAGTTATCCCCAAATCTGCATCCTGAATAGGCCAAAGGCCTTGCACTCTAAGTCCAGTGTAGAAGTTTTGTTGATGCCTCTCTTTCTTCCACAGAATATGGAAAAACCCAAAATTTTATGGTCACTGTACCCCAAAGAGGTTCTGACCACCACATCTCCCACCAGCCCTTCTCTCTTTGTGAACAGCAGGACACAGAGCTTTCCTGGGGAACGGGAAGAGAAGGAAACCTCCCCAAAGTGCAGCCTGGAAGGTTCAGCCTGGAGGTGAGGAAGCAGCAAATTCCCTGCCAGGGCAGAATGTTGGTGGCCCATGTGTCCCAGCTGAGGCTGGGCCATGCCATGGCTCTGTGTGCCAGGAGCCAGCAGCGCTGGGTGCAGGGAGCCCAGGGAGGGCACAGCAATGCTGGGCTGAGAAATGCTGGGGGCACAGTGAGATGGGCGTGTGCAGCCAGCCAGGGAAAAGCCTAAACAACAAACTCTACTCAGGAGCTCAATACAGGCTGCCTGGAATGATGTCACCTTTCTACAAGCTACAGTATAACCAGAAATTATCTCTGTAAGCAGAATTCTCTGAGTCTTCCAACTGAATTCTCTGTCCCCATCCTTTCCCTGGATCTCTGTTGCAGATGGAAATTGATGGTGCCATTGTCACATTGAACCTGTCTCTTGAATGCAGACAGTTTTTCCCAGGTGTGTTGAGAAGTTGTTGCTCAATGTCTATGCAAAGCTTTTGTATCCTCATGGAACCAATTGTCTCCATGGAAAGGAGACAATTGTGACAGTTCAGAGCCTCACAGAAACAAGGCTCCATTGTGACACTGAGGAAAATTATGGAATCAAGGAGACCATTGTGACACAGCAGTGCCACAGGGAACCAATGGTCCATTGTGACAATGCACATCCAAGGAGACCATGGTGACACTGTGGGACCTCATGGATCCAAGGGGAACTTCATGGAACCCAGGGTCCAGTGTGACATTGCAGCGCCTCATTGGAACAAAGGAATCATTACTGACAGCACAGAAACTCCTGGAACCAAGGGGCCGTGGTGACACAGCAGGGCCACATGGAACCAAGGAGTGACCAGTGACCAGTGACATAGGAACCTTATTGAACTGATGGTCCATTATGACACTGCAGAAACAAGAAGACCATTGTGACACTATGAAAACTCAGGGAACCAAGGGGCCATTGTGACACTCCAAGGTCTCATGGAACCAGGGAGATCATTGTGACACTCCAGAACCTCAGGGCACTAAGGGTTTATTGTGACACAGCAGGGTCCTATGGAACCAGTTGTCCATTGTGACAATGCGGATCCCAGGAGACCATGGTGATGCTCGGGAAGCTCATGGAACCAAGGGTCCATTGTATCCTGGTTTGGAGGACAGGTGTCTGCCAAGAAAGGCAGAAGCTTCTCTTTGAAATGGAGAAGGTACCCCCCCCCCCCCCCTCTAAATTACTGTAATTTTGAAATTAAGGGGCTCTCAAGCAAAGATATGGGAATTAGGAATAAAAGTTCTTTGCTAGGAAAATTAAAATAGAAATACAGTATTACAAAGAACAATCCCAAAACACTGACAGAGTCAAAATACAACCTGACACCCCGTCTGTCAGAGTGTTGGTAGCAGTCCAATAAAAAGGTGGCTGCAGTCCTCCTGGAGTGACAGATGTGGTTCAGCTGAAGCAGTGCTCCTGTAGAAAAAGTGCAGTTTTCCTCTGAAAGTCCAGAGATGATGTGGAAAGGTCTGGCTTTCCACTGGAATCCAGTGGAAAGAAGGTACCTTGTTGTTCAAAATCTCAGTTTTTATCTAGGTAGGAAAGGCTTGGCTCCTCCCCTTGTCTGGAGCATCTTCCAATGGGATGATGAAATTTTATCAGTCATACAGTGGGACTTAATGGCCCAACAGCAGATGATATCTTCCTGGAGGGAGGGTGGGTTGTGGAAAAGATAAAGATGATTGCCCCACCTAGTCTTAAAGACGGCCCATTAGCAGATAGTATGTGCCACAGAGATAAGGGTCACTACCCTACCCAGTTTCATCACATGGTGATAGAATACACATTTTTGTATTTCTGCAACCCAAGACACCTGAAAAGTTCGCTGTGTTTGTGGTTACTTGTGTTTCCTTGACCGCTGCTACTAGAATCCTGGCTCTTGATTTGTTTCTCCTTATCTCTTCTAACATACACTTTTTGCACTTCCCATAACAACTCCTGAAGCCCCCTATCCTGCCAGTCTTCCAGTTTTTACAGCTTCTTGCTGATATACCCTCAAGACTTAGCTATGAATTGTGTTTTCAAAAGGACCTGCCCTGCTGCTGTATCAGGGTCTATGCCCGAGTATAATTGCAAATCCTTTCTTAGTCCTCTAGCCATTCTGTCTGGAACTCGTCCTTCTCTTGGTGCTCACTCAGAGCTTTCCCTATGTTTTGTCCCCTAAGCACATGAATTCCTTGGATTTTCATCCACCTGAAATCCTTCCTGTTCTGCCCATGTTCCACCTCCTGATTATTCCAGTTTGGATCTCCCAGAGGCCATTTCTGATCTCCCTGTTCTGGCCCCTGCTTATCGCCATTCCAAGCCTCTATTTCTGACTGTTTAATCATTTCTCTCTCTTCCATTCTAAACAAGATTCTTAAAATAGGCTGCAATTACACCCCTTCCCCAGGTGAACCCACAGGGCTGCATACTTACTTTTCTCCTGGTTAGGAGGTTCTTTTGAATTCACAAATAGATTTAAAGCTTGACAAATCTATTCTTCAAATGATTTAAACTCTGGCCAATATAAATTGTCTGCATAGATCTTTTCCTTCATCTATTCAAACATACAATAATGGATCATTTTCTTCTTCCTTTTTCCTCTTTGAGATTCCCTTATACCCCAGTATTGTAACATGATCCCCAGTAGACCATCCTGAGGAATACTGCTCCCCTTCTGGGAACCCCCCCATTGGTTCCCAGGCATACCGGGTTCTTGTGAATTTTTCTCATAATTCACAACCCCTTGATCAGAGGTCTTACTCTTCCTCTGACCCATCTCTGGTGGCAAAAGACTAAGAAATCCCATATATCTTAGTGTCCCATGCTCTCCCTCACTTGTTTAATGGTTCAACTTTCTCACTCAATATTTGCACATAAAATACTTACAATATTTTATCTTTTGCCAACTACTTGTCTCCCTCCTAATTCTCTAATTTCCCTTCTCAATCTATTTTCCCTAACTTTTCTGGCCATTTTCTTCAAACCCTTTAATCACATACAATTTTCATCTGTTTTTCTTCTAGAAGGTAATTTAACTGAACTTAGTCACTTCCCTCAAAATCCATCTCTTTGAGTGTCAGCCAGCTCTGTTCTCCTTAAAGACTCTTTCTGTGAGTTCTTGGGCTGGGACCTTCCTTCCCAGTCCCTCCCGGGGTCTTCACTTGTTCTTCCCTTTTGCTTCCCTTTTTTCCTGGCCAGCCTCCTCATGGAGAACTGAAAACATGGTACTGGGAGGCCCCCACTGGCTTTGGCTATCCAACCATCTCAAATATTCCTCCCTCACACACACAAGCACCCTGTGGTACTTACACAGTCTGTTTTCCCACGGTTTTTATGCACAAGACATTTTATTGGTACTTTACCTTTTGCTGGCACTCATCCAGGAGCCTTCTTTTAGTGTGCATCCTATTGCTAGCTTCTTTTGCTTATGCTTTATTTTAATTTGGAACTCTTTCTCCAAGAGAGCCTGGTCTAGTCTTGGGACCACCTTAACAACTGGTGGGGAGCTCCTTCCCAAAACTAGCTACTCTTCTTTTGGACTGAGTTCCCAGGTTTCACCACCAAATTGTGAATGATGTTCTATTTGTCCAATTAACCAAACAACAAGATTAAATTTAGCAGCAATTTTAAGAGCAGCAATTATATATAAATGAATACAACCAAAGTATATTAAATACATATATTTGAGTATATACAAAATTTGATAGTGAGTAATTTAGTATAATTGAGGTTCAAATAAAGCATAAGCAAAACCGACTGGGGTTACACTGACTGGAGGTATGGGTAGGGGTTAGCCCTTTCTCCCATACCAAAGCAATCAAGCTAAAAATCTCACTTACATACTGTATGTTAATACATACTAATACAGAAGGTTCTGAAAAGCTCCTCCTAGTTTCTATACCCAAAATCGACATCACTATGTTGTGTTGCGCATGCTCCAATAGTAGTTAGGGGTCTCTCATCCTTTCAGGGATCTTTATTTCCAGTGAAGTCTCTGTGTCTTCCTCTTCTGTGTCTGCTGTTAAACCTTGCAGGTAGTGCAAGCACACTAAGCTTGGGGTTATATAACTAAGCATATGTCCCCACATCCAAGTGCCCAATGCCTGGAACCATCCCAAATTGGCCCATTCCAAGGTTGGAACTTTTTATTTCTAGATGCTGTTTTCAAACCTACATGCTTCTTCTAATATTCCCACCGAACATCTGGAGGATCTACTTTGTTCCTTTTCCTTTTTGCTTTGCAACAATTATTTTCTATTGATATGAAGCAATAATTTTGCTAATATAGTTACAATTTAGTTAGCATGAATCACATTTATCACAGTCCCTTAATAGAGAGATACCCTTCCCTGCAGTGATTTTGGCTTTGGGATTCAGGTTGTGTGGGGGGAATGCCTGTTTGTGGGGGATGGTATTTCCTGTAAGTCTTGGTGTTCGGTCCCCTGCCACTGCTGGTCATTGTGTATTTTAGAGTAATGCTGCAGTCTTGTGACAAAAGTTATAATTGCAGCAAACTGGTAATCTTGTTCTGTGTTGTTACTCTGACTGTATTGTTGGCTGTTTTGTTTTAATTTGCTCAGAAGTGGCTGTTGAAGATCGACCCCAAGATGAAAGAGCCCAGCTGTGTAGGCAGGCTCTTTCCATGTGGCTTCAGCATGAACCAGGAGAGTTTTGAATACAGAGGGGAACCGGAACACTGTAGGGTGAAAGGACAATGTGAGCTTGGCAAGAGAAATTAAAGGAACTTCCTACCTGCACTGCTGTGTCTTTGACCCTCGGAAATTTAAGATAAAAGGGGTTCATATGTCAGAGTTATAGTATGGTGGTTTGAGCATATTTTAAATTGTGTCTAGATGAATAGAAAAGATCACCCTCTCTTAGTGGTTTGGGCAGGATCCTTGGGAATTTCTGAATCTAGTGAACTATTGTATAGAAGGAGAAAATGGTTAGTTTCATCTGGAAGGAATATATAGAACTTCAGCAGGAAGATTGGTAGCTTTGAATTGGGAACAGCCTGAACAAGAGGATATGGACATTCAAGACAGAAGTGGAATAGCTTGTTTTTGTGGGTGTTATGGGGCATTTGGGGCTTCTAGAGTTTGGCACTCTATGTGGTTACTGTTACAGTGAAGGACTTGTGAAAAACGGTATTGCTTCTCTGAGAGATGACAAGCTAATGCCCTCAGTGTAAATGGAGGCATCCGAACCAAGCATTTGAACCTAAGATCCTAAAGTTTGTGTGTGGAAAATCATATTAAATCCCTGCAACCTGAGCGTATGTGTGGAAGGAAAATTTGAAAAGAACTGTGAGAGATTGCAGGGGTCAGAATAAGAAGAAGGAGATACTGGGAACTGAACAAAGTAGGGGATCTCTAAAGGCAGTCCACTAGGCTGTATTATTGCACATTGGAAAGATGTTTCTGGGCAAGGGGGTACAGCAAAACGAGAGACCTTATTAGATTCTGCAAGGACTCGTGGTCCCTTTATATAAATTGGACAATTGAGCAAAGTGGACACCTAGTGGAACTTTGGATTGTAACACACTATTACAGCTCATGCTATTTCTTAGGAGAGAAGTGGGATTGGTATCATATGCCGATACACTTTTCTCCCTTTGAGATGACCCTGAATGGCAGAGGGACTGTGGGATCAAGGCTCCATCTGACCCTCTGGTATTGGCCCTAGGAGAAGGAGAATAAGAGTAAGAGAGGAAAGCTTAAGTGGTGTTGTTCAGCATGCAGCGTAGGGCAAAGATGTACGAAATCAGATGAGGTTTACCAGACTGTGGCTCAGGAGGAAGATCTGGAGGACAATTTGCTCAAGTCTCCCCACATAAGACATGAAAGGGATGAGGATGAGGATGAGGATGCAGACTCTCCTCTGACCACACACCGGACTAGACAACAGACACAGATATTTCAGGCACCTGTATGAGAGGCAGTGGGACCAGAGGGAGAAATGGTATTGGTTAAAGTTCCCTTCTCCACAATCAATGTGGAGGCATGGGAAAAGATTGCTAAAAATTATGCAGTGAACACTGCTAAATGTCTGTGATATATAACAAAACAACACAATACAAATTGGCACGATATGCAATTATTAGTGGATGCAGTGACCAAGACCGAAAAACAATTAATTATAAAATCAGCAGTGGATCTGGCAAAACCCAGCAATTGGATGTGAAAGATTATTTCTCATTTCAAAATCCACAGTGGGACCCAAACAGATCGGCTGAATTGAGAGAGTTGGAAAGCTATCAGGAGTGGTTTGCAAAGGGCCATTCCCAAAACCATGAATTGGTCAGCTTTATATTGAATCAAGCTGGGGTTCTCTGAGTCACCATCCAAATTCCTCGATCAATTAAGGGATGTAATGGGCTGCCACACATCACCGGACTCTGGATTTGATGTAGGGATACAGCAGCTTGTCAATTTATTCCTGGGTCAATCTATGGATGACATAAGACGTAAACTTGAAAAGCTTCAGGGGGAGGATGGGACAAACTTAGAGAGACTGTTGGACAAGGTGTGGAGAGTCTTTCGTAACCGGGAAAAAGGATATAAACAAGGAATGAGGAAGTTCCTAGTGTCATAAGTGAGAGGGAGAGAGGAAGATGCAGACAGGGATCACCTGGATAAGGTCTGTCTCACTTGGGCAGAGACCAGTTTGTGGTCTGTAAGAAATATGGTCACTGGAAAAATTAATGTCCAGGATGAAGACAGGGTGATCCTCAGGAAAAGGGAGACTGGGAAAAGGGGAAAGTGATTGCACATGTGAAAGAAGACTGAGGAGGACCAGGAGATCTCACTGAAGGAGATCCACTGGTTGTAACTTAAAGCTGGGGAGAAAGGGAAAAAAGTGGAATTTCTAGTTGACACAAGGGCGACATATTCAGTCCTGAATAAAACTGTGGCACCAGTGGAGAAGGATTATATTACAGTAATAGGAGGGACTGGCCAACTTTAAAAAGCATATTTTTGCAAACCTTTAAGGTATAGGCTTGGAAAGCAATAGAATATTCATAAATTTCTCTATCTGCCCAGTTTCCTGAGACAACTTTTGGAGAGACACTTGTTAGAACAATTACAAGTAACCATTAAATTTTAAAATGTGGAGATTATTCTAGAGATAAATTATGAACAGTGCATAGAGGGATTAATTTTAATGTTAACAGCTGCTCCTATGGAGGGAGAAATTAGTGAAGAAATAATAAATCAAGTGTTTCTGGGAGTCTGGACCTCCAATGTACCAGGGAGGGTGAAAAATGCACCTCCTATAGTAATTAAACTGAAGGAAGGAAAACAACCAGTTAGAATTAAACAGTACCCCTTGAAAAAGGAAGATACGGAAGGAATTAGTCTAATAGTTGAAAACTTCTTGCCATTTGGTTTGTTAAAAGAGTTCCCATCTGAGTTCAACACTTCCATTTTACCAGTCCGAAAACCAGATGAGTCATATGGGATAGTACAGAATCTAAGGGCTGTTAACAAAGTAACAGATCTCTATCCCATGGTAGCTAATCCATACATTTTGCTAATGTGCCTAACATCAGAGCTTACTTGGTTTACCTATTTAGACTTGAAAAATACCTTCTTTTGCCTCCGTCTCCATGAAGACAGCCAGAAAAATTTTGCATTTGAATGGGAAAACTCGAAAAGAGGGCACAGATCCCAGCTCACATCGATGGTGTTGCCTCTGAGATTTAAAAACTTTCCTACTCTGTTTGGGGAACAACTTGCCAAAGATCTGGAATCCTGGGAGGCTTCCTCAGAAGAAGGAAAGTTACTGAAGTACGTGGACAATATCCTTATAGTCACCCAGATGAAAGAGGCATGTGTAGCCTGGATGGTAAGCCTTCTAAACTTTCTAGGACTTCAGAGACATCAAAGAAAAAGGCCCAGGTAGTGAAGCAAAAGGTGATTTATCTGGGTTATGAAATTCGTGTGGGACAACAGACTCTAGGTCAAGATCACAAGGAAGCGATATGTCAAACCCCAAAACCTCAGACAGCAAAGGAATTGCAGACATTCTTAGGAATGACAGGGTGGTGTAGGCTGTGGATACACAGCAATGGGTTGCTTGTAAAACTTCTGTATGCGCTCATTGCAAATGGGAACAGACACCTCCCGTGGACAAAAGAGGCCATGTGAGCCTTTCACCAGCTGAAGAATGCTGTAATGTCAGCTGCAGCTCTCAGACTCCCAGGCATAAGAAAACCATTCTTTCTGTTTTTCCCGTGAGAAGCAGGGAATTGCCCTGGGGATACTGGCCCAGAACCTGGGTCTGGACCAGAGAGCAGCTGCTTAATTATCCAAGCAACTGGACACAACAACCAAGGGATGGCCGGCATCCCTCAGAGCCCTTGCAGCAGTGGTGCTGAATATTCAAGATGTGCACAAATCCACCTTGGGACAGAAAATGACTGTACTGGTGTCTCACACAGTGTCTACCATCCTGGAAGTAAAGGGCAGGCACTGGCTCTCCCCACAAGGTTCCTGAAACACCAAGCCATCATGGTGGAACAAGACAATGTAGAGATAGTTGGAACTAACATTATCAAATCAGCGTCTTTCCTTAGTGGAAATCAAGAGGAGCTGGTACATCACGACAGCCTGGAGACTATTGAAACCTCCTACTCCAGCCACCCTGATCTGAAGGACACCCCTTTGGATGGCACAGAAATCTGGTTCACTGATGGAAGCAGCGATGTCGTCAGTGGAAAGTGGCATGCTGGGTATGCAGTTAGCACCTGCAAAGAGGTAATGGAGTCTGGACCCTCATGAATAGATACCTCTGAACAAAAAGCTGAGATAATCCCTCTAACCTACATCTAAGAAATCACAAAGGAAAGAAATATTTATACAGGGTCATGCATTTGAGTTGAACATGCGTATGGAGCCATCTGGATAGAAAGCAGACTGTTAAACTCACAAAGGAAAAAATCAAATGTGCAGAAAATTTTGTAGCTGCTGGAAGCAGTTCAGCTACCTAAGCAGGTACCAATTATGCACATTAAGGCACACCAAAAGGTGAGCTTGGAATTGCAGGAAGGAAATGAGTGAGCAGACAAAGAGGCAAAAGAGGCAGCCAAAGGTGAGATGACAATTGAGGGTGCTTTAATTACAGATGGACAGAAGGTAAGCCAGTATGTTTGTTGTGCTTTAAAACAGTGCAACTGATAATGGTCTCATTGCTTTAAAAAGCCTGGTTTTGCCATAAAGTATTCACCTTTGCACCTGCCTGAGGACTCTGCATCACTATGGATCCTCATCCACATCAGCCCAAGGATCCACTTTGACCAAATGGGGCCTCATGGCACACAGGTGCCACTGGGACATTACCAGGCCCAGTGGAAACAAGGCTCCATTATTGCACAGCAAGGCCTCATGGCACCCAGGAGAGCACTGTGACACAAGGCAGTCTGGGGAAACCAAGTGTCAGCAGCAAACACTGTGGGGCCTCATGGAAGCCAGATGCCACTTGGATAATGCCAGGGCACATGGAACTCAGTGTGCATTGTGACACAGCACAGCCTCATGGAATTCAGCAGACCATTGGGACAACCTGGAATCTCACAGATCCAAGGCTCTACTTTGACCAAGTGGGGCCTCATGGGACACAGGTGCCACTGGGACATTGCCAGGTTTTGTGGAATCCAGTGTCCATTGTGACACAGCACAGCCTCATGGAAACACGGGGACCATTGTGACACAATGGAATCTTATGGAAGCAAGTGTCAGTTGTGAACATGGCATGGCCTCATGGAACCCAGGGACAAGTGGGACTGTGCCATGGCTTATGGAAGCAAGGGGCCATTGAGGCACAGCTTGGAAGCCAGGAGAACATTGTGGGGAAATGGATTCTCACAGAAGGAAGGCTCCATTGTGACAGTGTGGAATCACAATGACCTCCTGGGTTCCATGAATCTCCGCTTTGTTTACAGCTGACTCTTGGTTCCCCAAGATCCCATGGAGTCACTGTGCTCTGCTGTGATTCATGAGGCTGTGCTGTGTCACACTGGGCACTTGCTTCCTCCAAGGCTGGAGCTGTCCCAGTGGCACCAGGTTTCCATCAGGCCACATTTTCTCACAATGGGGCTTCAGTTCCATGAGAATTAATTGTGTCACAATGTTCTCTTTAGTTTTATGAGAGCCTGATGTGTTGACAATTGACTCTTGATTCCTTGAGGTTTCATTACATCACAATGGTCTCCTCAGTTGCATCAGCTTTGTCACAATGCATTCCATGCATTTCTAGTGCACCACAATGGTCTCTTGGATTCCATGAGGACCTGCTGTCAAACAGTGGACACTCAGTTCCATGAGTTTCCATTCCATCAAGATGACCTCTTGCATTCCATGAGGCCCTGCAGTGTCACTATGGAGCCTTTGTTCCATGTGTTCCCATTGTGACACAATGGTCTCCAGCACTCTATGAGGTTGCACCATGGAACTGTGGACACTTGGTTCCATGTGATTGCATGTTTTCACTGTCAGGAAAATCCAGAAATGCCAGAAGTTTATGTCCAAAAATGAGACAGAGGAATCCTTCAACTTCTTTTGAATAAACGGAGAGAGTTCATTGGAGCACACAGCCATGGGGTTTTTCTCTCTTGAGGTTTCAGAGGGTGCAGCCTACTTTAATCCTAAACTCCCGGCTGCATGTTGCCCTCTTCCTTTCCCCATTGGCTGAGGTAATAGAAAGGTACAGCCTCCCCAAACCTGCTGTTCCATATCCCCCTTTGAACCTGGCATTTGCCCCCAGAATTCAGAAGTTCAGCCTTGTGCAGATCCTTGTCTGTTTCAGGAGCTAAGCTGTCTGGGCCCAGTAACAAACCTGAGAAACCTTATGATCTGTTTCAAAGACATTAACACCCATCCCTTCACCCATCAAATGATTTGTAAAGACATTAGCACATATCTTTCCTTGCAGACTGAGGTTTCCTGTGCTGCTGACAGTCTTTTAAAGCCAGCCTTTGGCCTGACCTCTCTGCTGTTGTAGTTCCATGGACAGAGGTTGTTGTCTCTTCCCCCTTCCATGGGCAGTCCAGTGTTCAGCCATCTCCAGGACAGCAGAGCTCCACCCCACGGCACTGTGCCCTGGGAAGACAAAAACCATCACTCCAAATGTTCCCCATCCTCCTCCTTCTTCCCAGGCACTTGACCCTGGCAGTGGGGTTTGCTGGTGGTTGTCACAGGAAAAAGGTGACACTGTGGGGCCACATGGAATCAAGGGTTCATTGTGACAGCAGGGCCATGTGAAACCAAGGAACTATTGTGACACTGCAGATCCAAGGAGAATATTGTGACACTAAAGAAACTCATGGAAACAAGGGTCCACTGTGACATTGTGGGGCCTCATGAAACCTAGAGGCCATTGTGACACTGCACAGCCTTGTGGAACCAAGAAGACACTGTGGTGACACTGTGGGGCCACATGGAACCAAGGATTCCTTTTTGATACTGAGGAACTTCATGGAACCAAGGGTCCATTGTGAGACTTTGAAACTACAGAGATCATTTTTAGAGTACTGAATGTCAAGGAACCAAAAGTCCACCTGACATATTAAAGTGTCATCGAACCAAAAAGAGCATTGTGACACTGTATGGAACCAAATATCCATTGTGAATGTATGGAACCTCATGGAACCAGGAATCCGTGGTGACACAGCAATGACTTGTGGAACCAAGGAGTGCAAAGGTCTCAAACATTCCTTGCAGGGTTCTGCCTTGGAGAAGGGGAACCTCCTTGGTGGCACCTTGGGCTTGGCACACACCTGAGGAGTGTGTCTCTTTTTGATGGGGAAACGTAAAAGTTTTGGATTACTTAAAAAAACCCAAGAAAACGTCTTTTGGCCTGACTGCAGTCAGTTATCCAGCAAAGCAGGTCCCAGGTGAATGAGGACAGATAACATGGGGGTGAGGAATGTGGAGCAAGATTGTTCACAGTGGGTCAGACCTCAAGACACAGCTTGTCTGAGCAGGACAGACCTCCTGAGGAGACAACATGGACTCAATACCAATCACAGAATGCTGCATCACCTCTGCTCTAAAGAGAACAGTAATAAAATATACTTCTTAAAACAGGAATGTGAATTTCTTAGAAGCCCTTCAAAATATTTCTTCATAATAGTATCAGGAAATCTCCCTAATGAAATGCACCACACCAGAGGGAAATCAAGGCAGGGCTTGCTTTGTCAGGACTGCATGATATCAGTGATCCTCGAGGTGCCTTTGGTGCTGAGACATTGAACCTCACACCTGAGAAGAGATTGCACAAACCTTTCCAGGAATCAAAGTCAGAAGAAAAACCCAAAGCATCCCAGAGCATTAATGGGTCCCTCTGAGGTCCATCCCCAACACAGGCTCCTCATGGACTCCTTGAAGGAGAGAATTGGAGGCCATAATTGCACAAAATTTTTTCAGAGACTCAAAGTAAGGAAAAAGGAAAGTACCCTAAAAAACTGAAGTACCTTGAAACATTAATGAGCCCCACTGAGTGTTGTTACTGACAAAGGCTCTCAAGGGACTAATTAAAGCAGAAAATTGGAGGCCATGATTGCACAAACCTTTCAGAGACTCCAAGGCAAAAGCAAAATCCAAAGTCCTTTGAAAAACCTGCAGTCCCTGGGAGCATGAAGGAGCCCCCAAAGCCATTCCTGACCAAGGCTCCCCAGGGACTGGTCCCAGAAGATCCCTGAGGCCACTGGGATGTGGGGGGATGCGGAGGGCAGGACAAGGGGTGACAGTGCCCAGCCTTGCTGGGACTGTGCCAGGAGGCCCCAGTGGCTCAGGACAAGGTGTCTCCTCTGCCCTTGGTGGCAGAGACCCTGCTGTGCCCCAGTGAACCATAACTTGGCTTCTCTTTGTGCCCACCTGTCATCTCTGCCTCCAGTTCTCTGCTCTGATTGTGGCTTGGGGACACTTTCTCAGTTGTGTCCTTCTGAGGGACCCATTAAATCTTGAAGAAAATTTGGAGTTTCCTTCTGACTTGGAGTTCTTGAGAGGTTTCTCCAGCTCCCTCTCAGGGACTGATGTTGAGGGCTTCAGCACAAACCCCAAGAGGGTCATTAAAAGTCCTTGTGCTGTGTCTGTGCTGTTCAGCTGGGCTGGGCTCCTGGCACAGAGTGCCATCCTAGCTATTAAGAAAAGCTTCAAAAGCACATTTCTCTAGATGACCAGCTCTTTTCCCAGCCCAGCAGGGCTGGGGGTCTGCCTGCAGCCACCCCGGGCACAGCACAGAGGCACAGAGTGTTTAAATCAGTCAGGGCTAGGAAGACGCTCAGAAGTGACTGGAGCAGAATCAAACCCAGCCCTTGACACAGGAAGCCTCTAGATGCATTGTCATGCAGCTGCAGCTCCTGGAGTGATCTCCTAAAGCTGGAACATCCCAATGCCTGCAGACTCTGTGAGTACATTCTCTGATTCTCTCTTGTGTAGAGCAGCCAGGGGTGCCCAGGGCTGTTCTGCAGAGCAGGGTCCTGCAGCCCAGGGTGCTGTGCTGGGGCAGGGACTCTGCTGCCTGTTAGGGACAGCTCTCAGCCAGCACTGGGAGCTGTCCCAACACTGGGGGACAAGATCTGGGTGGAAGGAAAGAGCTCGTATGGCTTGAAAGTGTTCTCCTTGTGTGGTGAGGATGCTGCATTGTTCAAGACTGCTCCCAGCATGACATTTAACTACAGAATATTTTTAAGTAGACTATACAGGGAGAACAGCAAATCAGGGGCTGCATAAAAAGGAAAATCCTGATATTTCATCTACTGCTCTCGGTTGCCTGGATGGGAAATTGCACACTGATATTCATCTCTCAGTTCAGAAGGAGAAAAATTTTTAAAAATTCTCTCAAATCTCAATAAAATAGTCAGTGAGAGATATCATCACAGGGTCTCTTATAGGCAGCATCAGTGTGTCTTTTCCAGCCACCTCAGGGCTGCTGTGATGTTGTCAATAGAGACTGCAAGGGCAGAGATGACCCTGGGCAGTGCCCTGTGCTGGGAGGGGTCTGCAGAGCAGAGCTGAGCCCCCAGGGCTGGACTGGGTTCTGGCAGCACTAGTAGGGACAAGCCCTGGGCACAGGGAAGCAGCTGCTGGCAGGGACAGCTCCAGGCAGCAGAGACCTGGGCAGGCAGTGGGGGGAAAGGGGTCCCAAGCTGGGCTGGGATATTTAAAGTCCCCTCCAAACCAAACTATTCCATTATTGATTTTCTTACAGATCATTATGGCAAGACACAACAAATGTCCAACAGCAGCTCCATCAGCCACTTCCTCCTGCTGCCATTGGCAGACACGTGGCAGCTGCAGCTCTTGCACTTCTGCCTCTTCCTGGTCATCTCCCTGGCTGCCCTCCTGGCCAACGGCCTCATCATCAGCGCCGTAGCCTGCGGCCACCACCTGCACACCCCCATGTTCTTCTTCCTGCTCAACCTGGCCCTCACTGACCTGGGCTGCATCTGCACCACTGTCCCCAAAGCCATGCATAATTCCCTCTGGGACACCAGGAACATCTCCTATGCAGGATGTGCTGCACAAGTATTCTTCTTTTTTTTCTTTATGTCATCAGAGTATTCCCTCCTGACCATCATGTGCTACGACCGCTACGTGTCCATCTGCAAACCCCTGCACTATGGGACCCTCCTGGGCAGCAGAGCTTGTGCCCACATGGCAGCAGCTGCCTGGGCCAGTGCCTTTCTCAACGCTCTGCTGCACACAGTCAATACATTTTCCCTGCCCCTGTGCCATAGCAATGCCCTGGGCCAGTTCTTCTGTGAAATCCCACAGATCCTCAAGCTCACCTGCGCACACTCCCGCTTCAGGGAACTTGGGCTTCTTGCTGTTAGTGCCTGTTTATCATTTGGTTGTTTTATGTTCATTGTTTTCTCCTATGTGCAAATCTTCAGGGCTGTGCTGAGGATCCCTTCGAAACAGGGACGGCACAAAGCCTTTTCCACCTGCCTCCCTCACCTGGCTGTGGTCTCCCTGTTCCTCAGCACTGGCACATTTTCCTACCTTAAGCCCCTCTCCATCTCCTCACCATCCCTGGATCTGTCACTGTCAGTTCTGTACTCGGTGGTGCCTCCAGCCCTGAACCCCCTCATCTACAGCCTAAGGAACCAGAAGCTCAAGGATGGCTTGAGGAAAATCATCATGAATGCTTCTCAGAAAAAATAAACTCTCATTCTCCTGTATCACTATTATAATATTACTCATTAATGCCAGCTCTATGTCCTGTGGTTTTATTGCTTTTTTTCTGTCACAGGTATGACATATTTTAGAATTTTTTCACAAGAGAATCTTTATCTTTATCTTCACCATTTTTAATTCAGTATTTGCATTCCTAGTGTGAACCATAGACTATATAATCCTGGAGTTGCACTACATATGTGCTTACGCAAAATAAATAATTTGGTATTGCTGTGTTTGCCTGACATCTTTCCTCCTTGGCTTCTCTGCAGAGTTGGTGCCTCTGTGCAGAGCTGGGGTGAAAAGGGAACCCCAGTGCTCCCCACTGCCAGACACCCCCAGGGCTTCTGCTCCATAACCTCCCCTTCCTTCAGTTCCACTCTCCCCTTCAGAGCCCCTGTGTTGGTTTAAGGCCTCAGGGCTCTTTTAGCTCAGTCCCAGTCCTGCTGTGTGACTGTCCAGGGACTGCAGGCAGGGACAGGCTGTGGGCACTGCTGGGACAGAGCTGGGCTCTGCAAGAGAATTTCCATCATGCAAGGGCATGTCCCCAGTGCAGGGCCTGAAAGCTTCAATCTCCTTCCCAGTTTGCTCTCAAGGATGTTCCCAACACAGTGCCCTGGAAAGGAGAACAGCAGTGACAGCCAAAGTGTGGCAGTGTTCAGGGTGGGGCTGTCCCAGCAGTGTCCCTGCAAAGCCAGAGCTGCTTCCAGCAGTGGCCTTTCACCCCAGGGCACAGAGTTTGTTCTTCCCTCTGTGAAGGGACATCAAATGACCGGGTCAGGAGTCTGTGTTTGCAGTGCAGGGACATTCCACAGTCCTGAATATCCTCTGTGTGTGTGGGAGGGGACATAAACCCAGTGAGTACAAACACCTTCAGCTGGTGCTGGAGTTTCCGGAGATTAATGTCTCCTGTGATACCCTGTATGCAGGGCTGGGATGAGCTCCTGTGCCCAGAGCTCCCTGTGTCCATCCCTCTGGCCCTGGGGCACCTCAGGCAGGGGCAGGGCTGGGTGACACCCGCAGGGCTGAGGTCCCTGCCAGGCTCTGGCAGTGGCAGAAGAGCTCAGGTGCCCCTGCCCTGCTGCAATGAACTGTCTGTGTGTGTGCCAGGGAAGAACTCGTGTCCCTGGACACCCCTGGGGCTCTGAGCAGGGCATGAGCTCAGTAGTGGGCACCTGACAGAGCCCTGACATTTCTGGGGGTACCCATAAGAGCAGAGTTGGGCAAGGTGGCTGTGGTTAAACCCCTCTGGGCATCCAGTGACAACAGAGTGTCTCTGTCACTGTCCCTCCTTACACAGAAAACAGGAGAAAATAAGGTGAACAGTAGGTGAACAGTTGTAGGTCACTATAAAGAGAGATTAATGTCAGGGGGACTACAAAGCAAGCGCCAAATGCAGAAGCAAGGAAAACCACGGAGAGACAAGAATTCAGCACAAGAATTCAACACATGTCATAGTTGCTTTAGAAGACAAGTGTATTAATACAGAAAATCCAGAGGCCCTCTTATCCCCCTCATGTCCCTGCTGATCAGAACATCCCATGGAATGGAAGATCCCTTGGGTCAGTCTATCCCAGCTTTCCCATCCCCGTGTCCCCAAGAACACTTGCCCCCCCTCCAGCCCATTGGTTTAGGGGTTGCAGAGATGTCTCATGTGGGGCCAGCCCTGCTCAGGAGCAGGCAAAGCCTTGGGCTGGGGTCAAACCCACTCCAGCTCCAACAGCCAAGCACAGCAGGACAAGGGCTACTCTGGGCAAAGGGAACTCCATCCCAGCCACACACAGGCCAAGGGGGCTCAGGGAGCTCTTCCCACCTCCCTTATTCAGCAATTCAATTAATCTTTTCCTTGGAGATCTCTTTGAAGACAGAATTGAGAGACAGGCAGAAGCAGAGCTATAAAATGCACCAGTACAAACACAGCAGCTCCTGTGAGCAATGAACCCTCCAGGGCAGTGCTGTGGCAGGAGAAACACCCAGGAGGAGGATGATGAGCTCACACATGAGGATGCATGTGTGTGTGTCCCAAGGAACAGAGGGTGAGGGTGGCAGAGGTCAGGGCAGGGCTGGCAGTGGCAGGGCAGCAGCAGGGGCAGTGAGATGGGAGTGTGCAGCCTGCAGGGACACAGCAGCAGCTGTGGGACAGCACAGGACAAGCTGTGCTGGACATGGCCAAGGGCCCTGGCAGGGCTGGCAATGCCCAAGAGAAGCCAAGTCTTGGTGCCCTGGAGCACAGCAGGGTCTGTGCCACCAAGGGCTGGGAGGAGACACCTTGTCCTGAACCTAGAATTTGTATCATTTGCAACAATTCCATTAGGTTCAGTGTCACAATGCTCTCCTTGGATCCATGAGGCCCCACAGTGTCACAATGGTCCCTTGGTTCCATTTGTCCCACACTGTTACATGAATCCTTAGTTCCATGGTACTGTCAACTGTCACAATGATCTCCTTGGTTCCATGGTGATACAGGTGCCACAATTTCCATGGTACCACAACTGTTCCTTGATCCCACGAGGCCCCACAGTGTCACAATGGCCCCTTGTTGCCATGACACTGTGTAATGTCACAGCTGTCTCCATGATTCCATGCTGCCCTGCAGTGTCACAATGCACCATTGGTCAATGAGGCTCCAGTGTCACCATGGACACTTGGTTCCATGGACCCTCACAGTGTCACTGTGGTCCCCTTGGTCCACAAGGCTCTGAAGTTCCACAATGGCTCTTTGGTTCCATGAGGTTTGGTACAGTCACAATTCACTCCTTGGTTCCACGAGGCCCTGCTGATTCACAGTGCCCAGTGTCCCAGTCTGGGGTTCCTCCTCTGCCCCGAGATCACCCCAGAGGGACACGAAGGTGGTTCAAAACCTGGTTTTCTCCGAAGCCGCCGAAGAGAGACTGCCGGAGACAGTTTTTTCTTTTCTCAAGGACAGTTTATTGTTTCTTATCTCTGGGACACTTTGCCTGGCCAGCAGCGGTCTGCTCAGCCTGGCATCCATGGTGGAATCTGCCTGGTTAAGGCAGGGCTTATCTTATATAGTTAGTACTACGTATTACATGTTTACAAAATTTTACCAATACAATACAATTTTATTAAATGGTCCAGCCCTGACCCCAACCAATCCAAGAGGCCAACGTGTCACCCAACATGGATGACATGGAGAAGAAGGAGGAAAAGGTGTCCACCCCCCAAATTCTCCATCTTGGCCACGTGTCCCTTATCATAAACATTCAAGAAAACCTATTTATCTACGTTCTAACATTCTAATTTACACTCTACTCATCATTATTTTCTGTGTCTCTTCTCTCAATGTGGGCAGATTCTCTCAAGGAGCCAAATCCAGCCCCTGCAGCTTCTGGGCAGCACTCAGGGGTCTCTGAGGGGTCTGCCAGGGGGGTTTTTGCACCCCCAAAGGAGCCAGGGAAAAACCCTGGACTCCCACATCTTCCCCCTCTGTTTGCACCAAAAAGACTTCTTTTACGGTTTTGTTTAGAGCCCTTTTTACAGCTTTGTTTAAGGTGTGCCGAGTGCATGGGATGATGCATGGCAAAGCAATGAGAATAGTAACAAGCTTCACTAATATATAAAAACCTACTTTCAAAATTTTTTTTTACAAAGGTAAAAGATTAAAAAGGTCAAACAGACCATCCAGGCACAATAACTGTGCTAGAACTTAGAAGGATGGTTTGTTTGAGACTACAATATAATTGCTATATACATTTTAATTTGGAGTAACATTTATTGTTTGGTGGTTTTTTACCCCTAAAACATTATATACAATTTTAAAATTCATTGTTGAACCAAAAATTTTTAATTTTTTTGGTTTGAAAACAGCCACAGGGACAAATTGAACCCACACATGCCATTTATTTACAGGAGTTGTTACAACTCACATTACTCATGAAGGGATGCCCTTTGGAATGGACTATTTTTTTACTGTTAATCTCACCAGACATGTTGAAAATGGCTTTTTTGCTTGGAATGCCTTAAACAAATTGTTTTTAACTCCACTGTTTATGCTAAATTTTTCTAAACACTTTTTTTTGGCTGCATTACTGGTAAATTCTTTTTTTTACTTAATACAGTTGACAAAAAATAAGTTACAACAGCATATAAGCAATTATTTTTTACTGTCAGTCTTTAAGTCTTTTAAATTTTGTTTGAAGAGAAGTTCACATTCTTTTTCCTTGATGTTTGCTAACACTTTCCTTGGAATCTTGGCGGCTTGTTGTACTGGATTATTGTGAGGAGGGTTTTTTGCTAATTTTGCCATGGTGAGGTTAGCATGAGCACTACTTTGGTATTTCTTTCGCAGCTCTTTTAAAGCTCTTTTTTATTTGCGCTTCCATATAAGTCCTTGTGTGTTAGTAAGTATCAATGACACAAGAGATTTCATGTTACATGAAGTTAAGTCATATTCATTGAGAATACCTGTTAAAAACTGTTTAAAATATGAAGATTTTAGTGTATAATTTTTAATTGCCTTAATAAAATTTTTAACTAAATTATGATTTAATTTTTGCCATTTTTGGTTTTGTTTTTGTGGGTCATAATTTACTGTTATGGCTATTTTACTAGTTTTAATTGCAGGACATTTTTTGCTTTTTGTCAAGTCCATTTGAATATTTGTCTAATTAACTAAAGTATTTTGAGCTGCTGTTGCAGGTCTGTGTGTTTCTGTAGGAATTTGTTTGTTTAAAGGTATTACTTGTTGAGATTGAGGCCAAACTGCTGCCTCATTTATTTTTTGATTCATTGGTATTGTAGAAATTTGTGGTTTTTGCTGCATTGTTCATTGAAAAGTCCTTGCCAATTATTGTCATTAACTTTGTTTTTTCTTTTATTATTACTTGTACTGTTATTTCTGAATTTGTAAGAATTGTCCTTGGAAATTTGTAAGATAGGAAAACTCATTTTATAATTAAAAGAGTGTCTTTTTTGTGTTTGTCTTAATGAAAAATTAAACCATATAGCTGTGGTTTTTTTTCCAACACTACTAAATGGAATGGTAAAGAGTCCACGTATTGGTGTGGAGTGGCGAGTGCCACAGTAAGTCCTACTAAAAATTTATTGTCAGGTACATGTTCTACTGTGAAAGGAGATCTTTTCCTTATACAGTGAATGGCTTTTACACGAGTAATAGCTGTCTTTTGTTTGGGTTCTGTGAATGTTATTGAATTTTTACTTTGGAGGCATACAGAACTTCCTTTAATGCTTGTGATTTGATTTAAAGGTACAATTAAGTTCTATTTTTGAGGTTAGAAAATATATGAAATTACTGTCACGTCCGGTGTTTACTATCTTTGTGATGGTTGTTTTTTTGTTATGGTATATTAAGTTTTAAGTAATAGTTGGCTGTTCACGGGTTATGTACTTCAACCATAACGTGTGTACTTCGACATGGTCATTGTAGTGTGGATGCCCTTCGCCCATCACCAGCATTGCTTGATGCTCCACTGGATGCGATGGCAGAGCTATCGCTTTTGTCAGTTGAGTATTTTGTGGAATTGTTAATGGGGGTCGAAGAGCCCTTGCTAAAATTGTCATTTCTTTGAAGCAGTTTGCTGAAACAACAGTAGGATACATTGTTAGTTTAAAATTGCTGCACTGGTTTCTGCCTATTATTAAAAAATTTTGTCTTTTTTGGCATGGTGCTTTCAGTCCTGTACGTATAGATGCAGATTTTTCATTTAAAAAAACAAGTTACTTTTGAAGCTGACAGGATGTACTGCGTTCCTGGGCAGCAAATCCCTGTCACAGGGGATGTCCCCTAACGCCCTGCTGAGGGAGTCAGATTGACGCTCCCCGACAACTGTATTGTCTGTGCCGGTGTTGTTGCTGTTCCTTGTAGCACCACCATCATTTCTGTCGTAGCACAAGATGGTCCTGCACTTCGTGTTTTTTGACAGTGGCAATGGTTTTTTGTCTACATCTGTTAGAGAATAACATTTACTTGCCAGATGTCTTCTTTTGCGACATTTAGGGCAAAGTTTTGGTAGCTTGGAAGTCTTTGTGGATTGAGGACAATTTTTTCTAAAATGTTCAAAAACCTTACAGTCGTAGCATTGTCCTTTAGATGGATTTTTTTTCTTTTTGAAATTTGCAAAAACCTTTTTATGTTGTTCTTGAAAAACTTTTGTCATTTGCTCCTTGACAACTGAAGCTATATGTTGTGGTGTTCTAATTTTGCTGTAGGCTTTAAACATTTTTGTTCTTTTTCTGTGGAGACACAAACAGAACTTTTTTCTTAAATGCTTACTTTGTAAGCTTTTTAACTTTCTTTGTCTCTATATTTTTGATTAAAACTGGAAAATTTTCCCTTGTACTATTATTTTAAGTATTATCTAACAAAGAAAACAAACCCGAAGTTTACAATCTTTTGCAAGTAAACATAATACAATAATTAACAATACTTTAAATAACAGGCATACATTTACAAGATTAAATAATTATTAATTAAAAAAAAAAACTGTGTCATCACTTTAGGGTTTGCAGACAGCTGACAAACCTTGATTCAATGAGGAATTAGATGGTTATTTTCAGAAAATGAACACCAAATTCACTTTAAAGTCAGCTTCAGCTGTTATATTGATAAGTCAAATTGTCAATTCAAACGATTGGAATATTATTTTGATGCAGAAAACACCTGAGTTTACACAATTTTTCTTTTAGTTAGAATTAAGGCTTGGCCAGAGCCTAAACTTTAGTTGGAAGAGAACTCCCTGACATCTTCTTAGTAAAGAAAAAAATTACAACTCTTAACAATAAAGTTACAATTAAACATTTTAAAAAGAAATTAAACTCCTCTAGCAACTCATTTTCTTTAAAATTCATCTTTAGAGTAAGATACTTTGAACATGGCAAGACACTGCAGTGCTTCTATGATAGCAACTCAGGAAAACCATAACATTAAATTTTTTTTTTTCTGAAAATGAAGCTCAAATAATTTTTTGGAATTTTGCAAAATATTTAAAAACATGATAGCACACTGCTAGGTCACAAAAGACTTGCCAAAATAAAAAAGAGAATTAAGAAAAAGAAAACAAAGAAACATTAAGTTCACAATTTAACTGATTATCTTCATACATTTGATTCAAGGACACATCTGGAGGCTTTCCAAAACTTACTTAAAATGTTGAAAGATTTCAAATTAAGCAATGAAACAGAAAACAAAATCATTCTGTAATATAGAATTCATACAATTTTATTACAGTGTTTTTTAAAATTAAATACAGAAACTAAATTTAAATTTTAAAATCCAACTCAAAATCTATTGATTTATATTGACAATATTGCAAATACTTATAAACTGGCTTCTCTAAAACAATTAACTATAGGAAAATTAAAACTCAATGTTGACATTTAAATAAATGTCCACTCATATCTGAGCAATAACAAATCATTAAATATAGATGATATGTATTCAAATAAAATACAAAATACCTTATTATACCTTCAATTATTAAAATATCTAATACTATTAAAATACCTTCACCATTCTTAAAGTTTCAACATCTTTTTAACAAAAATGAAAAAACAAACACCTTTAGTTTAACATACAAGAACTGAAAATAAAACTGACTCTCTTGTCCTGTTCCCTTGTTCTGTTTGTTCTCCACAGTATAGATAAAAAGCAGCTCTTGGCCTCTCTCCATCCCCCATTCCCCTCCCGTCTGCAGCACTGGGTCTGTGCAGGCACAGGGGGAGCAGCGGGGGTGCTGCTGGAGCCTCTGGAGCAGGGTGGCTGTGCCTCCCCCCCCTCTCTCGGTGAGCCTGGGCTGTGACCTCACGCTGCTGTGCCCGGGTTTGCTCTGTCCGGCTCTGTCCGGGCAGCTGCCTGCAATTGCTTCAAAGTTGTTAATTTTTTCACCTTTGACTTAAAAAGCATAAATTTCTCTCCCCATTAGAATCTGCCAGTTCTAATGTGGACAACTCAGGTTTCCCTGAAACAGGGCATTCATCTCCTCCCCTAGCATTTCTGACAGCTGGAGACAGGTCTGTCTGTGTCTTTTCACAATTCTCGCTTTCCTGCGTCCCGGCCATTGCCGCAGGTTGCCCCTCCCTGGACATCCCTGCGGCTCCGAGCCCGCATTTTTTCCTGGTCCCGTCCCCCTCCCCTCTGTCCCCCACGGCCCGGGGAGTCGCCTGTAGCGCCCTCCCGCCTTCTGGGTTCAGGGTTTCTGAAGGGGTGAAATAGCAAAAATATATGTCCTGCAACTCACTTGGAAATATTTCTAACTTAATTTTTTCCCTGGCCTTGCTGATGGCAAGGCCCTTGCTGAACCACCTGCGGCTGGCAAGGCAGTCATAAACTTCCCTCCCCCAGCTCATAGCTAGGTGAGAATCCTTCCCCAGTCTCTGAGGAACTTTAATTGCTTTCTCCGCCTGCTGATAGCAAGGCAGCCGTAAACCTCCCACCTCCTGCTCATGGCTAGGTGGGAATCCTATGATGTGTCTGATTCTGAACCATCTTACCCTAAAGCAATCCGTCCAAAATCGATTCGGAGGTTCCTGAAACCAACCAGCAGTGCACAGGAGCAAGGCTTCCCGGGACACCTCCTCTCCGACTCGCGTCTGGAACTCGGCTTTTCTCGGCAGAGGGCCAGAAATCTCCTCCACAGTCCTTTTCAACAGCTTGCCTCTTCTGAAGTTCTGTCTTTTGGGGGTCTGTACCTGCCTTTGCAGGCTACAAGGATCCACCAGGGTCCGTGCCAAATGTCTCTGCCTGGGGGGGGGTCTCCTCCATATCTGTGCGTCTTCTTGAGCTTACCCTTCTGGTGGTCCGCACCCACCTTTGTGGGCTGTGGTGCATCCAGAGACGTCAGATGTCACTGCCCAGCCAGGGGGATGCCAGATGTCACTGCCCACCCAGGGACGCCAGGTGTCCCAGTCTGGGGTTCTTCCTTTGCCCCGAGATCACCCCAGAGGGACACGAAGGTGGTTCAAAATTTGGGTTTTTTTGAAGCTGCTGAAGAGAGACTGCCAGAGACAGTTTTCTCTTTTTCTAAGGACAGTTTATTGCCTCTTATCTTTGGGACACTTTGCCTGGCCAGCAGCGGTCTGCTCAGCCTGGCATCCATGGTGGAATCTGCCTGGTCAAGGCAGGGCTTATCTTATATAGTTAGTACTACGTATTACATGTTTACAAAATTTTACCAATACAATACAATTTTATTAAATGGTCCAGCCCTGACCCTAACCAATCCAAGAGGCCAACGTGTCACCCAACATGGATGACATGGAGAAGAAGGAGGAAAAGGTGTCCACCCCCCAAATTCTCCATCTTGGCCACGTGTCCCTTATCATAAACATTCAAGAAAACCTATTTATCTACGTTCTAACATTCTAATTTACACTCTACTCATCATTATTTTCTGTGTCTCTTCTCTCAATGTGGGCAGATTCTCCCAAGGAGCCAAATCTAGCCCCTGCAGCTCCTGGGCAGCACTCAGGGGTCTCTGAGGGGTCTGCCAGGGGGGTTTTTGCACCCCCAAAGGAGCTAAGGAAAAACCCTGGACTCCCACATGCATGGACCAAGTGCTGTTCCTCTGGGCCTCAGCTGCTGTTCCATCCCACCTTCCTCTGTGTTTTCTTCGTCTCCCACCACCACCATTCCCAGTCTGCAGCCTCTTGGTTCCTCTTGGCCCTCAGAGCATCCTGCCCAAATAGGGAACAATGCTGGGCTTCCCTCTGGGGCAACTATGAGAACCCTTGTCTGTTGCTTTGGCTGCCAGCACCACTCCAGGACACTCCCTGGCTCCAGGGGCTGCTCCTGCAGATCCCCCTGTCACGATCCACTCAATCCAAGTGAGAGTCATGATTGTTCATTTGACCCCAGGGTGCAAAAGACAAAAGCAAGAGACTCAGGTTTGATTAGCGGAAAGCAGTAATACAGTTTATTGCATGCTAACAATCAAGTTTTGCGATAGAGAGAGAGAGAGATATAAAAGGGGAGAGAGAGAGAAAGGATGGGATATAGCTACCAACAGACGGGATGCATCCTCGTGGCCGTCCAACAAAATGAGACGAGATGCATCTTCAATCCATTGGGGTGAAAGAGATCTCAAAGTCAGTTTGGGGAAAGTCACTTTTTATAGTCCTTTTCCAAAGCGAGTGGCCTCTGGCCAAAAGGTGGGGAGATTTGTGGACTATTGTGTGTGGAGATCGTGGCCCCATGACACAGGTGCGGGGACAGGGTGCGATAACCAGCACCCTGCAGCACCATGACAAGCACCAGGCACAGCTACAAACAGCCCTTGGCCCTCAAGTTCAGCCAGCTCCTCCTTCCCCAGGTACAGCTTTTTCCTGCTCTGCCTCCAAGGCAGCACAGCACTTCTAAGGAGAACAGATCCACAGGAAGGGGCAGAGTCCAAGGGTGGGACAGACACCAAGGCCAGGACAGAGTCCCAGGATGTGGGACAGAGCCCAAGGGCAGGATAGAGCCACTGGGTGGGAGAGAATCCCAGGGTGTGGGACTAAGCTCTGGAGTGGGACAGAGCCCCAGGATGGGACAGAGCCCCAGGGTGTGGGACAGAGCCCCAGGACAGCTCCTGCAGCCCCTCCTGAGTGCTCCCTCCTCCTTCTCCTCACTCAGGGCAGGGAGGCTTTGAGCTACCTCCAGAGAATGCCACCAAGTCCCCATAGGACCAGAGCTCTGATTCTGCTGCCTGCTGTTCCCACTCCCTGAGTGTGGCTGATCCAGCACTGCCAATCTATTTCCAGCCAGGTGAAAACTGTGGGAGTCCAGAGTTTTTCCTTAGCTCCTTTGGGGATGCAAAACCCCCCCTGGCAGACCCCTCAGAGACTCCCGAGTGCTGCCCAGGAGCTGCAGGGGCTGGATTTGGCTCCTTGGGAGAATCTGCCCACATTGAGAGAAGAGACACAGAACATAATGATGAGTAGAGTGTAAATCAGAATGTTAGAATGTAGTATAAGTAGGTTTTTAGATTGTTTATCTTAAGGGCCACGTGGCCAAGATGGAGGATTCTGGGTGTGGTGGGCTTCTTCCTCCTTCTTCTTCATGTCATCCATGCTGAAGTTGCACCCTGGGAACCACAGATTGGATGGGGAAAGAACTGGACATTGTAAAGAGGTTGCATGGCATTGGGGAAAAATTGTAAATATTGTATACGTAGTTTAGAGTATAAAGGCCTTGGCACAGCCCTCCCAGGGGACCTTCTGCTATGGTCGACCTGAAGAGAGGACCTGTGCTGGGCTGGCAGAAACATTTTTAAGATAAGATAAATAAACAGCCCTGAAACAACACAAGATCATCTCAAGCTGCTTTCTTGCCGGTGCCTCTGAGAGAACTAGACTTTTTACCACCTTCATGCCCTCTCTGGGGAGGTCTCACGCCTGAAGAGATCCTCAGAGACGGGACAAAAACCTCCCTGAAGCCCCCTCGTTCCCTGCTCCCACCTTCCTTTCCTCCCTCTTCCTCTGCTCCAGGCGCTCCAGCTGCCTCTGGCCCTCCTGGTACAGATCCTCAGCCCTCAGTGCTTGCTCCTCTGCATTCTGGTCCATCTGCTTCACAATGTGCTGCCTGGCTCTGGGAATACGAGAGCAGAAGGGTTCCCTCTGGATCCAACCAGCTCCCCATCGTGGAAACGCTGCATGGACAGGGCTGGTGTGACTGGAATGGGCCAGATGCCTCCATGGGCAAGAGGGAGCCTTCTGCCCACCTGATCAGCTCCTGCTTCCTGCAGTGCTCCAGCTCCTCCTGCACTTCCATGCCCTTCTCCCACTCCATTTCAAACATGTTGCCCAGGTACTTCTCCTCCTCTGCCAGTTTTTTGTGGATCATTCGCTTCTCCAGCACTTGCTTGTCCTAGATCATGTTGTACTTGGAACTGAGGAACAGCTGTGGGGACAAGAGGTGAATGTGGCTCGAAGCTGCACTGGGACCCAGGAGACGGGAGGGCAGGGGAAGAAGAGGAAGAGCTGGGAGCACAAGGAGCAGGGGAGACTCAGTCAGGGCCAGATGACAGCAGGGAGCGCTGGCCCTACCATGTTCAGTTCCTGCATCTCTTCCTCCTGCTCCAGCCTCATCCTCCTCACAGCTTCTGCTCCTCCTGCTGCTCCTCCTCTTCCACATGTCTCCGATGGTCTCTCTCATCCTCTAGTTCTGCCTTTCTCTGCTCCTCTATCTGGGCCTTTTTCAGGGCTTACTGCAGGGACATGTCCCAATCTGGGGTTTCTCCTTTGCCCCGAGATCACCCCAGAGGAACACGAAGGTAGTTCAAACCCTGGTTTTCTCTGAAGCTGCCAAAGAGAGACTGCCGGAGACGGTTTTCTCTTTTCCCAAGGATTGTTTATTATTTCTTATCTCTGGGACTTTTTGCCTGGGCAGCAGTGGTCTGCTCAGCCTGGCATCCATGGTGGAATCTGCCTGGTGAAGGCAGGGCTTATCTTATTTAGTTAGTACTACGTATTTGATAGAGTCCGTCCGAGCCTCTCATCTGTTTCTGCCCAACGACCCTCGCCTGAGGCCTGCACTGCCCAGGGATGGGAGGAACACCAAGTGACTGTTACGCAGGTGATGCCTACCAGGACTGGTTTCTCATGACAACTAGTCACGGCGAGTTTACTCAACAAGCTCCCACAGATGGAAGAACAATGGACTGGTCAGTATGGGCTGACCTGCATATGTTCATGAAGACAAAGATGGTCTGATGTACCTTGAAGCGTCCTATTTCCACCTGTTCCCCCGCGTAATGAGCTCCACATACAATAGTCCATAAATCTTCCCACGTTTTGGCCAGAAGCCACTCGCTTTGGGAAAGGACTATAAAAGTGACTTTCGCAAAGGAGACCCCTGAGATCTCCCCAGACGGCAATGGACATCTACTGGCTGACTCCACGAGGATTTGTCTGCCCGTCTTGGTAGCTATAATCCCGACCCCACTCTCTTTCTCTCTCTCTCTCTCTCTGTCCCCCTATCACATTTTGGTTGGCACTAAATAAAGTGCATTTCTGTAAAAGTAAACTGGTTTTCTCCCCTGCTGTGTCTTTTGCGCTCCGAGATCCATAAAAGAACCTGTCACGACTCGCTCTTGAATTGGGCGGACCATGACATTTTTTGGCGTAGTCGGCAATTGAATTCCCGATACTGGGGGAGTTGGGGGTTTCTGTGCACTTTGTACCAGGGGAAGACCTGTGCCATTTCAGCCACACCTAGCCTGTCAGTGCCGCAAGGACTGAACAGTGTTAGAAAGCAAGGCAGGTGGCATTGGGTTCTTCCCGCAATCTGCACACAGACCCAGGTGGATAATCAACTTCATTTCAGTAATCGGAGAATTTTTTGAAAGGATCTCAGCTGAGAAAAAGATGGGACTTGTGTTTTTTGTTGTTTGCTGCTTGGTGTAGTCGAGGAGACACCCATTGTGAAACTAAAGAGAACCTCCCAAGCGGTTTGGTCTCCTCAGCCACTCAGGGATGACAGGGGGTTGTCCTCAGCAGAAGTCTGGGTGACAAGTGTTTTCCTTCCTGAAGTGGTTTTTCCCCCTCACACATTAATTGCTGCTTGGTGTAGTCGAGGAGACACCCATTGTGAAACTAAAGAGAACCTCCCAAGCGGTTTGGTCTCCTCAGCCACACAGGGATGACAGGGGGTTGTCCCCAGCAGAAGTCCGGGTGGCAAGTGTTTTTCTTCCTGAAGTGGTTTTTCCCCCTCGCACATAATCGTAACTCAGAGGTTACAGTTGTTGTATAATTATTGTATTTGACTACTTGGGATCGCGAAGAGACAAGTGGTTTTTGTAGTTAAGTTAGTACCTCCCAAGTAGTGTCTCTCTTCACCCACTCCAGGGAAGAGAAGGGATTCACAGTTTCAGCTGTGCGTTTTGTGTAACTTTAAGTGTGTCTCCCTGAGAGTGGTTTTAGTCCCTTCATAAAAATGTCTGAAAAGGATAAAGCTGCATTTTACGCTTTACTAGCTAAGTATAATGCCAGACCCTCCCAAGGGGGGGGGAAGACTGGGCACACAGTAATTGGTTTAATTTAGAAAATGTGATTGATAGGATACATTCTTTGCAACATGAAACAAAATTCAAACTGAGCAAGAAAAATAAAACCACACTTTGCTCAGTTCTAGGTGCTTGTCTTTCAGCTGCTGTACAATCTCGTTTTAAATGAGTGAGTGAGGAAAGTGCAGTGATAGACTCCTTGCAAAACCTGGTGGAAGCTTTGCAGAAACTATTACAGGAGAAAACAAATCAGGTAGAAACTCTACAAAACCGACTGGAGCAGGAAAGAAATCAGGTACAAACTCTGCAAAACCAACTAGAACAGAAAACAAATCACATAGAAACTCTGCAAAACCAACTAAAGCAGGAAAGAAATCACAACTACTTACTACAACTATCACATGCCTCACAACCTGCAGATACACCGAATGAAACAGAAGAAAAGGAAACATATCACATAAACCACATATACCCACAGAAAGAACTAGTACATGCACAAAATAGTGGGGAAAATTGCTGCTCTAAAATGAGACCTCTCGTTAAAACAGAATATAGATACCTGAACGACGAGGATTTTGACCCCCACATAACATCCAAAGAAATCCCATACACTGCTACTGAATTGGCCAAATTAAAGAAAGAATACTCACGTCTCCCACAAGAATCCGAGACCGAAAATATTTTTTGAGTTTCACCCACTGGAGAAGATCAAATTAAATTAAGTGAACAAGAAGCCAGTGGGTACTGGGGGCCTGGAGTTTCCTTAACAACTGGAAACGCTTGTGTTCCATGGTCTCTGACACAGCATGCAGCCTACTGGGCTGGGGGACTTAGCCCCCTAGAGAAAGGGGCTAAGTCTAGTCATCTAGCCATAACTGGCACCCCAGACCAACTCTTAGAAAACATTCACAAAGCTGCCTGCTTGCAAATTATACATGACATACAATTCACTGCTGGTCATAAATCACCTATGCAATTACCTGTAAATGTAAAACAATACCCTCTTCGCTCTGGTGCCAAAGAAGAGCTCAAACCGATTATACAGGACTTGCAAAACTCCCCTGTATGGCCAATCCAAAAACCCAAACCTGACACTGTAGCTGTGTACCAATACATACATGAGGTATTGATAGGAGAAGAAGAAAAAGAAGAAGTGAGGGATGTGCAACAGAAAATAATTTTCCACCTAGAAAGCCCTAACTTGCAAATTGCCTCTGAGAAAATTCAAAATCCTTCTCAGGAAGTAAACTTTTGGAAGACTGGGACTGCTCCCCCTGAGAGAGTGGCTCAGAAATCCTCAGTAACAGAAGGAACTGTAAAAAATCTGGCAATAACAGAAACTGAGAACTTGGGCAACAGCGATGACAAACCTGCCTCAATAATTAAAGTAGCCTCTGCTTTCGGCCCCAAACAATCTTTGTTCACTAATTCTTCACTGATGCTTCTGCTGAGCAAATTATTGCTGGGGGACGGGGTGACTCTTGGCTTGGAGTGCTGATGGTTATTTGGGGTATTTTCAAGCTTGAAGTGTGGAGTGCCTTTCTTGTTTGCAACTACACTGACTCTTATGCTGTCTTCAAAGGAGGTACAGAGTGGCTTCCTTCTTTGCAGCAAAATGATTGGGAAGTTGTGAGAGTCCGTCCGAGCCTCTCGTCTGTTTCTGCCCAACGACTCTCGCCTGAGGCCTGTACTGCCCAGGGTTGGGAGGAACGCCAAGTGACTGTTAATCAGGTGATGCCTACCAGGACTGAGTTCACATGACTAGTCACGGGCGCTGACTCAACAAGCTCCCACAGATGAGAGACAATGGACTGGTCAGTATGGGCTGCCCTGTGTGTGTTCATGACGACAAAGGTGGTCTGATGTGCCTTGAAGCGTCCTGTTTCCACCTGTTCCCCCGCGTAATGAGCTCCACATACAATAGTCCATAAATCTTCCCACCTTTTGGCCAGAAGCCACTCGCTTTGGGAAAGGACTATAAAAGTGACTTTCGCAAAGGAGACCCCCGAGATCTCCCCAGACGGCAATGGACACCTACCGGCCGACTCCATGAGGATTCGTCTGCCCATCTTGGTAGCTATAATCCCGACCCCACTCTCTTTCTCTCTCTCTCTCTCTCTGTCCCCCTATCACATTTTTGGTTGGCACTAAATAAATAGCATTTCTGTAGAAGTAAACTGGTTTTGTCCCGTTCTGTGTCTTTTGCTCTCTAAGATCCATAAAAGAACCAGTCGCGACTCGCTCTTGAATTGGGCGGACCGTGACATTTTTTGGCGTAGTCGGCAATTGAATTCCCGATACTGGAGGAGTTGGGGGTTTCTGTGCACTTTGTACCAGGGGAAGACCTGTGCCATTTCAGCCACACCTAGCCTGTCAGTGCCGTAAGGACTGAACAGTGTTAGAAAGCAAGGGAGGTGGTATTGGGTTCTTCTCGCAATCTGCACACAAACCCAAGTGGATAGTCTACTCCATTTCAGTAATCGGAGAATTTTTTGAAAGGATCTCAGCTGAGAAAAAGATGGGACTTGTGTTTTTTGTTGTTTGCTGCTTGGTGTAGTCGAGAAGACATCCATTTAGAAACTAAAGAGAACCTCCCAAGTGGTTTGGTCTCCTCAGCCACTCCAGGGATGACAGGGGGTTGTCCCCAGCAGAAGTCTGGGTGACAAGTGTTTCTCTTCCTGAAGTGGTTATTCCCCCTCGCACATAATCGTAACTCAGAGGTTACAGTTGTTGTATAATTATTGTATTTGACTACTTGGGATCGCGAAGAGACAAGTGGTTTTTGTAGTTAAGTTAGTACCTCCCAAGTAGTGTCTCTCTTCACCCGCTCCAGGGAAGAGAAGGGATTCACAGTTTCAGCTGTGCGTTTTGTGTAACTTTAAGTGTGTCTCCCTGAGAGTGGTTTTAGTCCCTTCATAAAAATATCTGAAAAGGATAAAGCTGCATTTTACGCTTTACTAGCTAAGTATAATGCCAGACCCTCCCAAGGGGGGGGAAGACTGGGCACACAGTAATTGGTTTAATTTAGAAAATGTGATTGATAGGATACATTCTTTGCAACATGAAACAAAATTCAAACTGAGCAAGAAAAATAAAACCACACTTTGCTCAGTTCTAGGCGCTTGTCTTTCAGCTGCTATAGAATCTCATTTTAAACGAGTGAGTGAGGAAAGTGCAGTGATAGACTCCTTGCAAAACCTAGTGGAAGCTTTGCAAAAGCTATTACAGGAGAAAACAAATAAAGTAGAAACTCTGGAAAACCAACTAGTACAGCAAAGAAATCAGAGAGAAACTCTGGAAAACAAACTAGAAAAGGAAATAAATCACAACTATTTACTACAACTATTACATGCCTCACAACATGCAGATACACCTAATGAAACAGAAGAAAAGGAAACATATCACATAAAACAGATATACCCACAGAGAGAACTAGTACATGCACAAAATAGTGGGGAAAATTGGTGCTCTAAAATGAGACCTCTCATTAAAACGGAATATATATACCTGAACGACAAGTATTTTGACCCCCACATAACCTCCAAAGAAATACCATATACTGCCAATGAATTAGCCAAATTAAAGAAAGAATACTCACATCTCCCACAAGAATCTGAGACCGAGTATGTTTATAGAGTTTCACTCACTGGAGGAGATCAAATTAAATTAAGTGAACAAGAAGCCAGTGGGTACTAGGGGCCCAGAGTTTTCTTAACAATTGGAAACTCTCATGTTCCATGGTCTCTGACACAGCATGCAGCCTACTGGGCTGGGGGACTTAGCCCCCTAGAAAGAGGTGATGCTCTAGCCATAACTGGCACCTCAGACCAACTCCTAAAAAACATTCACAAAGCTGCCTGCTTGCAAATTATACATGACATACAATTCACTGCTGGTCATAAATCACCTATGCAATTACCTGTAATGTAA
>NW_027635464.1:0-37517 GCF_903797595.1 Erithacus rubecula | reverse complement strand
GAAGTGACTAAACTACCTGTGACAGCAGCCAGAACGAGATGGGATAATTTTTGAAAACTCCCCTGAAAAATCCAAGTTTTTTTTCCTTTGCCACAGCCCTCTCTACAATATTCACCATGACCTTTAGTCCACCTAGAGCTACTCAGGCAACAAAAGCCACTTCACTCTGGCAGAGGCCCAGGCAGCCTGACAGGGCACAGATGATGAGAATTTCTTCCACTTGAGCTACCGGGCTCTTCAATGTCCCCTGACATGCTTCCACCAGCTCAGCTCACTTGAGGGAGGATCACGATCCTGGCAGACCTGAGCAGCATGTCCAGCACACAGGGTGACTCAAACCAAGGCATCACAGCTTCAGCTCTAACAAGACTGGGGCAGTCACCACACTGAACAGTTCATAGAGATATTCAGCTGAGACTGGGGAATGTACAGAGTCATTTTAATCAGGGAAGAGCAGCACTAGAACAGCCTGAAGTGCTGTTTGCAGACAAAGCAAACCCAAGTGAGGAGGCAGAAGAAAGAGGCAGATGTTGCTTGTGAAATTCAACAAAGAACCATTTCACACCAAGTTCATTCCAAAACTGATGTGCATTTTCAGGGCAGCTAACATGACTTTTTGATTTGCAGTTTTGTTTGTTGTATAACAGACTTTATGTTCTCTCCTCTTACACTCCAAAGACCAGAGACTAAGGTGGCCCCTAAGTGTTGGTTTCAGATGTTTTGAATTCACTAGACTGCAAAGTATGGCTACTGTGTTATGAGCAATTGGAGAGACAGGGAACATTCTGAGTTGTGATCAGAAGCCAATTTTGTTGAGTATACAAGGTGTTTATAGAGGGTTTAACTTGCATGGCACTCACATAGGGTTCTAATTTTGGTAACTATGTCCCATCGGTTACACATTCTTCATGACATCCCATGGCCTGGTAACATTATCTTATCGCAAAATTTCACAATGTATTTCTTGCTCCTTGCCCGAGGAGCATTTATCCATGTCTGTCTCTCCCATGGTTTCTGTTCCATAAGGCCTAAGATACCAGGCCCCTTTATCAGTTCCATTGTACTCTCTGGTTTATTCACCATACTCTGTACCTGGTGTTGCAGTAAGTTTGCCTTTGTCTGATGGGATTCTATCGCATTTGCAAATAGTTCTAGTTATGTTAGGTAAAATTTGGAGTCTAAGTCTTCCCATACTAGGTAAACAGCATATCTGTGAGAAGAAAGAAAATGATGAATATTCTCTTTCCCATTCTGTAGCCAAGGAATTGAAGAAATAGATGCTAAACTCAATGACTCATTACTTGCTTTCCAGGAATCTGTCTACCAAGAATTCTCACTTTTATCAGCAATAGAAGTCTCAGATACAGACCCCAGGTAAATTGGGCAGAAAATGACACATTTGTTTCTTTGGCTTTTACTATTCACGATGCTGTGCTTAGACCATGTAACCTAAAACATTGGCAGGAACACCCTCGGCCACAAGGACAGTGTAGAAATAAACAGGACAGGATTCATTCAGGGACCAACAGTTAGCTCCCAGAAAATCAGGAACAGTTTGGGTCCGGCATGCCCACCACACCTACATCAACTTAAGGAATAATGCTGGCACAGGTGTTGGAGGAAAAACTGTCTAAGCATCGGAGATGAAAAGGTCAAGACAGTGACACAGCTGTGTGCAAATCAGAAAGGGAAAATTGTGTCTTCCTACACTGCAAGGAGATCTTACCTGCTAGCAGTAGGGCACACAGGAGAGTTTCAGCTGAAACACACACCAATGTATCACAGATATACTGAAAAGATGAATAATTTCAAAATGCTTCTCAGAAATAAAGGAGTATAGACTGGTTTAATGTTGCCCTTGTAGCCTGTAATACCAGAAGACTAGTTAAAAAAATATATCCACATAAAGCATATTTCACTTTCAAAACTGTCTGTTCTTTCACTTATAACTGCTAAGTATACAGCAGCAGAAAAACACTGGAATTGCATTTTCAAAGTGGTAACAATAGTGATTCAAAATTTACAATGCCATGTAGGGAAAAAGAAAGAAAGATATGAAACAATAGTACTTCAAGTGATCAGGCCTGTACAATGACTTCTTCTCTTTACAAATTCTTTGTAAACTGGAAAGAAGTCATTCTTAGAAAAAAATCTTAATCTAAAATCATATACCACAATTTTAGGGATCTTCCTTTCTAAATATTAAATTAAAACCCTTTTCTGTTGTTAATTTTTAAACCAACTCTTGGCCCATAGACTGAAATGGAATGTCCATTATTTACCTTGTGGTGTTTCCAACTGATACTAAATTATACAAGTAACATAGAAAGTTGGGGAAGAGTCCTGATGCAAGAGAAACACGTTTATTTTAAAGGTTCAGTGTCCTTAAAACACAGCCAATAGTAATTTCTCATTCTCAGCCCCAAAGTGCTGTGGAAAAGTCAATGTAACCATAACTATACCACAGGTTTGACTAAACATTTCAATGGACAATCCTCATTTCAACCAGCTGCTTCCTCATCCCCAGTAGGACACAGGGCCTGTATTCGTGTGTGTCTCATGACTTTACAAAGGAGGCCTTAAAAAAAAAGCTTTTCTTGATGAAGCAGCATGTAGACAGACATGAGGCAAATAAGGGTCACGAAACATGGAGAAAGATGTCCCTTCATTTCTGAACTCCTGTCTTCCCCTTTTTTGCCTATTCATTACAAATTCTGTTGTAATACAGTTGCTAGGATAATTTCTGTGAGGTTTCTTACACTGTCTCTAAAGAAAGAAAAACACCATCCCACTGAGGCAGAGCAATCCTACTTCAGGTTCTGTTTTAAGCTGTTTAAGATGAAATGGGAAGAGATTTTCTAGGTAGTGGGTTTTTGTTTTCCTGAGAAAGCCAGCACACAGAGGAAAAGGTGACAGGGAATCTTGGAAACACTCACTCCAAAAGACTGCTCTAGAATGAGATGAGACCAACAATCCTTGTGTCAGCACGTCACCCACAGGGCAGTGACTGAAGGGACAGGGCTGGGCTGCTCACAAAGGGACCTGGAAGGAGGGCAAGAGGAGGCAGCGTCAGCCAGAACTCAGGACAAGCTGGATGGAAGGGAAATACCCACTCTGCCTGAGGGGTGAGCTTCTGCCATATCACCAAATATACTCACAGGAGCCCTCATGGTTAAAGCAGGTAAAAACATTAAAAAGGGGCAGGAATTAAAAGAGATGGAAGAAATAGGTCTATTTTTCCCTGCTCTGGAAACTGTTTCCAGTTCAAGAGACAATTTGAAATAAAAAGAACAAGTGACACTAAGCAGAGCATTGCAAGATGACCTTTGCTGGTTTCCACAGAAAAGACGTGACTCTGGGAGGGATTTCACATTGTAACTCTCCCCTGAATGTGGAAAAAAAGAGAATAAAGTATTACTGAGGAAAGAAGAATGCAAAACCTCTTGATGAAGACAGCAGTGTGAGTTCACTATCACTGTAAGCCATTAATCGTCCTTGTCCTCGTCATCGTCATCACACTCGTCCTCGTCATTGTCTTTGTCATCATCGTCCTTCTCGTCATCGTCATCGTCATCGTCGTAGTCATTGTCCTTGTCCTCGGCCTCCATCACTGGGTTGAAGGCGCTGCTCCCAGTGCTGGAGGTCATGCCCTTCTCCCATGGGACCTGATCTTGTTCTCCAAACTCGATCCCAGAGGACAGCTCCGTGTATGAGTCATCCTCCCTCTGGGGCATGTCGTCGTCGCTGGTGTCGTCCCAGGTCGTGTCCCAGTCCGAGTCCTCCTCGTAGTTGCCTTGCTTGGCCCCCCCCCAGCACGCCTCCGGTCCCAGCTGCGGCTCACTGCGGGCTCCCAGCTGGGCGGGCGAGGGGCTGAGGGGACTGCTGGGGGCAGGAGAGGCACTGGCCAGGGCAGCAGCTGCCTCTGCTGCCACCGCTGTGCCCACGGGGCCTGGGGAGCCAGGCCCTGCCAGGGAACAGGGCTGGGGCTCCTCCTCCATCAGTGGGCTCAAGCCTTTGTTCCCAGTGCTGGAGGCAGCATCCATGCCTGCTGAGGGTCTGGGTGTGCGGCCAGCTGGGCACGGGGCCGGGGCACCGAGACTCGGGGCTGCCTTTGGCGGCTTTGTCGTCGTCCGTCGCACTGGGCCTCTGTCTCTGACGGATCCCGGGAGTCGCTCCCTCCTGTCAAAGTGGCTCTCTCGGGACTGAGCACCGCGGGCCCTGCAATGCCCCTAGAAACCCTCCTCCACGGCGGGGCTCTGTGATGTCACAAGGCTCCCGGGCCATCACCGTGTCCCGTGTCACAAAGGGCACGACACAGAGCGCCCGGGTTGCCAAGGGCCGACCCGGCACCCCAAGCCCAATGGGGCAGCCTGGAATGGGCCAGGAGCGGGCCCGGCCTTGGGGACTGCTGTGGTTTTGCAGGGCTGTGGTTTTTTTTTGGTGAGAACATGGGAGGGAAGCAATGTGGAGACACCATGGGCAGTGCAGAAGGAAGAGCAGGAGGTGCTCCAGGAGCCGAGATTCCTCTACAGGCCGTGGTGATCACCAGGGTGAAGCAGCTGTGCCCCTGCAGCTTTGCATCCCATCCTCCTATGATCTCAAGACTCAAGGAATAGGCAACAATCTATCCTCTCTGGACTGATAACACCAGAAATAAAAACAACTTTATGGGTTGTCCTTAATGCCCATGCATTTAATACCATGTCTTGTAATTTCTTGGTTTAGCACGGATCATGCCTCGATTGCCTACACGTGTTACGGAAGCTGAAACTTCAGCAGGTGCTTGCTATCCATTTCAATCTATATGCACTATCTTTTGAAGACATTGTACAGCCTAGGGAAAAAACCAAAAGGCGTCTCAAACCATCTCCATGACCCCTTCAGGGATGGCTCCAGCAGCTCCACATCCTGACGCTGATCCCGCTGCTGGACGCAGCTCTGCACGTGGGGGCTGACAGTACTGTGGAATCGTTCAGGCTGGAAAAGCCCTTGGAGCTCTTTACGCACACTCCCCTGTGCTGCCTTGCCACCCCTGATCCAGTTCCTCTCAAATACATACATAATGGTAATCCCTCCTGGAATGGCATCTCGTCCACTGCCCTGGGCTGCCAAATTTTTTGTGGGCACAAAATTTTCCTTGTACCCCATGTGATCTTTGCCTGGCACATCTGGAGCCCCTTTCCTCTCATTCTATTCCTTGGCCTTTGGGAGCAGATCCTGATCCCAGGTAGCTCCAACCTTTCTGTGTTACAGCTGTGAACTCCTTCAAGTTTTGGGGCAGAGGAGTTTGTGATCCCAGGGCGCTGCCTGGGACTGAAGTGGAAAATGCATCAACGGCGCAGAGAGAGGAGAAAGGAAATGTGGAGGCTCTGCTCTTGTGCCTCACAAATTTTATTGGGAAATAGAAGTGATTGAATAATATTTTTCTATTTACTAATTTGCTAATAAATACTATTCTCTACATTGATGGAATTTTAAACCAGTCTTCTTATTCTCCTTATTCTCACTATCCTGCCTCTTTTCTCCTTCTAGCTATTTGCACATTGGACTAAGTTTTACACCTCTTCTCCTACAGGTCTTAAAATTCCTATTATGACTACTCTTCTCCTATGAATTCTAAAATTATTATAACTATTTTTCTTGTTTATGTTTTTAAATTCCTATTCCTCTTTGTCTATGGATTTTAAAATTTGTATTCCCCTTCCTCCTCTTCTACTATTGAAAATGCTAAATTCTTTTTCCTATCACTACTCTTATTCTCCTATGTATCCCTAAGAACTTCTTCATCATCCTGTCTCGGTTGTTTTGCTCATGGTCGTCACCTTCTCCATCGCCGCCTTCCTCATTATGCAAGTTGTCTGCCTTGCCATGTCTTGACCTTCATCATTGCCTTCATCGTCATCTTCACCATCCCTTTGCCACCTCTGTCTTTCCCGTGCTCCTGCTGCCGTTCCTGTTGGTGCCCCGATCCCCTCGTTGCGAGTCTCATTGGTTCCGCTGCCCCGCGGGGAGGCCAGCTCGGGGACAATGGCTGCTGTCGTTGCCGTGTCCGTGCTACTCCTCGGGCGGTGCTGCCAGGCAGCGGAACCGGAAGAGTCCCCGCAGAGCCCGCAGCAGCCGCCTGAAGCGGGAGGGACGTTTCCTGGGGGCACAGGGCTGCCCGTGGAGGGCCCGGCTGGGAGAAGCCGCGTGTCCCACGGGGGCTTGGCCATGCAGGGAGGCAGGAAAGGCACAGAGCGGCCCTGGGCTGCACGGCTCTGGTGCCTGCTCCTCAACCCAGGCCTCACGAGGAACTGGCACCGGGAGGCCCTCTTCTGCAAAAACTCTCCATTTCTGTTGGTGGTCTTCTTCCAGGGGCAGCTCCAAGACACTCAGCTCGTCCCACTCGTCCTGCTCTGCGGCCAATGCCCTCATCTGGGCACGGGCGTTGGAGCCGACTTCCCAGGGCTCCTGCGCGCCCTCTGGGTCGCCGTCGTCCTCGCAGCTGGGCTGCGCAGAGGGTCCCTGCTTCTTCCCTCGGGACACGTCCTGGCCAAGGGACACTTCCCCTTGGGAAGGGGCTTGGCAGATGTGTTCTTCCCAGTAGGAAACCACCTCCCAGCTGTTGACGTCTCCCTGGGACAGCTCCTGCCCGATGTTTTCCTCCCAGGCCGAGAGCTCCTGGAGCAGCCCTTTCTCCAGGTATTCTTCTCGGCCTGAGTGTTCCTGGGAGCTGTTCTCTTCTCCATGGCACATCTCTTCCTCCGTGCACCCTTCGCAGGCTGACACTTCCTGGGACAGCTCTGCGCACTCTTGCCCCTGGGACCCTCCTTGGGGGTTGTTCCTTTCTCCCTGGGACAGCTCTGCCTCCTGCACAGCTCGCTGCTGCCTAAGTTCTTCCCCCGTGCGGGATTTCCCAGGCACGAGGCTCTGCTCCCTCTGGGCTCTTGCTGCCTCTGCTGCTCCTGCAGCCTCCTCCAGGGCACCTTGCTTCTCCAGCTGCTGCAGCTGGGCCTGGAACTGCAGCAGGAGCTGGCTCAGGAGCTGCCCGCAGCTGCTCTGGTCCTTGCAGAGCAAGGCAGGGCTGCTGTGCCCACTCTGGTATGGGACACTGGGTAGGCTCTGTGTCCCCAGCAATGACAGCTCCTTGCTGGGCACAGCACTCTCCAGAAGCCTTTCATCCTGCTGGCCAGTCAGAGGCTGGGGGGGCTCCTCCTGCCCAGCAGCTCCACTCGGGCCGGCAGCTGCGGGCTTGGCCTCCGTGGGACTCTGTGGGGCCAGAGAGGCTCTGGGCAGTACAGGCGCTGCCACTGCTGCCACCGCTGTGCCCACGGGGCTGAGGGAGGCGGGCCAGTCTGGGACATAAGGCTGAGACTCCTCCTTCTCATCCTCGTCCTCCTCTTCCTTATCCTCGTCTTCATCCTTGTCCTCGTCCTCATCCTCGTCTTCATCATCGTCGTCGTCACCGTCATCGTTATCATCCTTGTCCTCGTCCTTGTCCTCGTCCTTGTCCTCGTCCTTGTCATCGTCATCACACTCGTCCTCGTCATTGTCTTTGTCATCATCATCCTTCTCGTCCTTGTCCTCGTCCTCGTCAACGTCATCACACTCGTCCTCGTCATTGTCTTTGTCATCATCGTCCTTCTCGTCATCGTCATCGTCATCGTCGTAGTCATTGTCCTTGTCCTCGGCCTCCATCACTGGGTTGAAGGCGCTGCTCCCAGTGCTGGAGGTCATGCCCTTCTCCCATGGGACCTGATCTTGTTCTCCAAACTCGATCCCAGAGGACAGCTCCGTGTATGAGTCATCCTCCCTCTGGGGCATGTCGTCGTCGCTGGTGTCGTCCCAGGTCGTGTCCCAGTCCGAGTCCTCCTCGTAGTTGCCTTGCTTGGCCCCCCCCCAGCACGCCTCCGGTCCCAGCTGCGGCTCACTGCGGGCTCCCAGCTGGGCGGGCGAGGGGCTGAGGGGACTGCTGGGGGCAGGAGAGGCACTGGCCAGGGCAGCAGCTGCCTCTGCTGCCACCGCTGTGCCCACGGGGCCTGGGGAGCCAGGCCCTGCCAGGGAACAGGGCTGGGGCTCCTCCTCCATCAGTGGGCTCAAGCCTTTGTTCCCAGTGCTGGAGGCAGCATCCATGCCTGCTGAGGGTCTGGGTGTGCGGCCAGCTGGGCACGGGGCCGGGGCACCGAGACTCGGGGCTGCCTTTGGCGGCTTTGTCGTCGTCCGTCGCACTGGGCCTCTGTCTCTGACGGATCCCGGGAGTCGCTCCCTCCTGTCAAAGTGGCTCTCTCGGGACTGAGCACCGCGGGCCCTGCAATGCCCCTAGAAACCCTCCTCCACGGCGGGGCTCTGTGATGTCACAAGGCTCCCGGGCCATCACCGTGTCCCGTGTCACAAAGGGCATGACACAGAGCGCCCGGGTTGCCAAGGGCCGACCCGGCACCCCAAGCCCAATGGGGCAGCCTTGAATGGGCCAGGAGCGGGCCCGGCCTTGGGGACTGCTGTGGTTTTGCAGGGCTGTGGTTTTTTTTGGTGAGAACATGGGAGGGAAGCAATGTGGAGACACCATGGGCAGTGCAGAAGGAAGAGCAGGAGGTGCTCCAGGAGCCGAGATTCCTCTACAGGCCGTGGTGATCACCAGGGTGAAGCAGCTGTGCCCCTGCAGCTTTGCATCCCATCCTCCTATGATCTCAAGACTCAAGGAATAGGCAACAATCTATCCTCTATGGACTGATAACACCAGAAATAAAAACAACTTTATGGGTTGTCCTTAATGCCCATGCATTTAATACCATGTCTTGTAATTTCTTGGTTTAGCACGGATCATGCCTCGATTGCCTACACGTGTTACGGAAGCTGAAACTTCAGCAGGTGCTTGCTATCCATTTCAATGGATATGCACTATCTTTTGAAGACATTGTACAGCCTAGGGAAAAAACCAAAAGGCGTCTCAAACCATCTCCATGACCCCTTCAGGGATGGCTCCAGCAGCTCCACATCCTGACGCTGATCCCGCTGCTGGACGCAGCTCTGCACGTGGGGGCTGACAGTACTGTGGAATCGTTCAGGCTGGAAAAGCCCTTGGAGCTCTTTACGCACACTCCCCTGTGCTGCCTTGCCACCCCTGATCCAGTTCCTCTCAAATACATACATAATGGTAATCCCTCCTGGAATGGCATCTCGTCCACTGCCCTGGGCTGCCAAATTTTTTCTGGGCACAAAATTTTCCTTGTAGCCCATGTGATCTTTGCCTGGCACATCTGGAGCCCCTTTCCTTTCATTCTATTCCTTGGCCTTTGGGAGCAGATCCTGATCCCAGGTAGCTCCAACCTTTCTGTGTTACAGCTGTGAACTCCTTCAAGTTTTGGGGCAGAGGAGTTTGTGATCCCAGGGCGCTGCCTGGGACTGAAGTGGAAAATCCATCTATGACTCAGAGAGAGGAGAAAGGAATTCTGGAGGCTCTGCTCTTGTGCTTCACAATTTTTTTTGGAAATAGAAATTTGTTTCTAATTTTAGGATTTAGTGTTTTTTCTCCTCATTGACATAATTCTGTATGATTATCCCTATTTTCCTTAAGCTCATTATTCTGCTTCTTTTTTTCTTCTTATTCTACCTGTTTACACATTTGACTTCCATGGATTTTAAAACTCCTTATTACTGTTTTTCTTCTTTCTCGTTCTACATGTAAATTTTTATGTTATATCTGCATTTATAGTGAGGAAGAACCCCTGAAGTCAGACTAACCACATTTTTTAGTTTATTTAGAGAGGAAATTTTGTGTAAATCATGATTTTATATTCCGTTATATTTAAAAGACTCTACAAGCGTAAAGCTAAGATAACTTGTATTTTCGTAGGATACTATTGTCTATTAATGCTGTACATTTTCTGAGAAACTCATGTGAGTGTAGCCTTCCTCTTTGGTTAAAATGTAATCTACACTAAATGCATTGAACTGTGAGTTAAATGGCACAAATAGGAGAAAAGAACATAGATACATAAACATTAAGTCAGGCTGGATGAATGTATCATTGGTTCATTCCCTTGCCTAATTTTGGATCACTTACACTGTGTGGAGTCCTGAAAAGCATACTTGTGCTGTTCCCTAAACCGGATTTTCTGTTGAAATAATGAAATTTTGTTCCACGTTTTATTTCCAGTCAAGTTTGCCCTCGAATACCATGGGGTCATTGCTACCAAAAGCAAAAGGATGGCAGGGGGGTGGGGTATTTAGTGCACATATCTACAGATATGTAATAATCTACAGAGAGATTACTGTCATTTTGATTTGTTATTTTCACTTTTATATTGACATGTACTCAGATGTCACTCAACATCCACAAAGCCCTAGAAAGTAAAGGTTAACAATGCATTGGAAACATAGCTAATATTTTTTCCTCACCCACTGTCTTGAGAACGGGGAATTCAGGCAATGTCTCAATTTGTTTTGCAGGTTGATGCAGTCACCCGAGCGTGGGCTAGCTCAAGAGAAATACCAGTGGGAACTGCCTTAGTATGGGATTCACTGAAGGTAGAACCTTTTGAGCCACTTGCTCAACAGTGCAGTCAGTGTCAGGGATCAGACAAATGAGAAAAGGGAGGCTCTCAGCTGCTGAGGCTCCAACAAAGTGCTTATTCCAGTTGAACGGATCAGGAGCAACACAGTCTTTGGCAATGCTGTTTCTGGCATTGAATACAGAAGCAAATTGGTGGGTGGGTACAAACAGAAAATCAATAAGGAGTCCTTAGGGGAGGAGTGAAGAGCAGGGTCTTACAAAGCACAAACCAATGAGGGAAGCAGGAGGAAGAGAAAGGGTCACATGGGCCAAGGAAACATCCAGTATAAGGGGTTTTCTGAGGGGGCAGAGCAACTAGGGATTGGCCAGGGTAGGAATGACCAGAGAGGTTTGGGAGCAAGGGACACAGCAATGGACAGGGAGGGAACTGGGACAAGGGGTAGGGAGTGCTAAACAGGGCAGTATCAGGGGTGGATACAACTTAGGGACAAACCAACTTGGGGAAAACACAGGGGTACATAAAGACACACCATAATAACAACTTTAACAGTGAACTTAATAAAATAGGCATGGGCCACCACAGCGGGTCTTGTAACTTAATTAATTTTGATCAGGATAGATGGTGAAATTACCCTCCTGGGAAGAATTTTTCAGATTTTACTTGGACTTACTCACATCACAGAAATATTTATGGACTGTGATACCTCTACAATCATGCAAGCACGATCAAGAAACAGAGACAGTAGTACTTGTTTGAAGAACTATATGCAAATATAACTTGTGCTCTGTTCTTGTTCCACAAGTACTTCCTTTTTTTTCTTTCTCGTATTTTCTTCTGTAGTCCTTGAATCAGAAAGTGATCTTAAAGCCTAGAAGTACAGTGCATTTAGTTGCTCATAGTTTAAATTTGTGTCTGGACTTAACTACCCACATGTACCATAGCAGTAAGTTAAAAAATTTATGAATCAATTATTATCTTCATAAATATTTTTCAAATTTGATGTTCCTTGGAACATTTTGCCAGCCATTATTGATCCTGATTAAACTTAAATGTCCCTGTCTTAGAGCAAATATTATCCCTTTTGATATGAATGCATGCAAATAAATTGGAAGGCTCACAGTAAGTTTAAAACACCCTACTTCTACACAGAAAACCTGTATTGTTTTAATTCTTCCTAATGCCATACTCAGCCAGCATTTCAGATCACTGAAAGAGATCTGAAAACAAATACTGTCTTTGATAGATTTGTCTGTAGAGGTGATTATGTGAAAATCTTGTCTAGAAAGTCATAGATTTTTCTGTACATGGTAAAGTGGCTTAATAAAATAACTTGATAAGGCACAATTTAATGCAAAAGAGTGGATGGAATCAAACTGGTTTTTGGATGAGGTGTGATGTGAAGAGAGAAAACAAAAAACTGAAAGGAAAGAGGGAATAAGAAAAGTACCAAAAGATTGTTGAGAAGAGGTAAAATGGAGAGGTCTATTAATATCCTGCAAATAATAAAATGAAGTATGCAATGAATTAAATAATAGCTTGTATTGTTTTATTATAGAACATTGTTTTGTGTGTACTACTTTCAAAATAATCATCAATGTATTAAAAATAAATATTTGATCAGATGGATATTACATGAATTTCCAGAATTATGGAAGTTTAAAAGATTTTAGCAGGATTGGTATTTTCTTGGTGGCTTTGATATATGAGAGATCAGCAGCACACAAAGAAGATTTTATGCATTTGTATAGAAGCTTCTTGGATATTCTGGGAAGGGGCAGTTCTCAGTGAAGAAAACCAGGCAGGTTAAACTGCTGTACAGGATTTCCATATTTGGGTCAGTATCTACGACATATATCAGTTTCTAGTGCTAGACAGACAAAATCACAGAACAGACCAACATTTACCTGAGAGAAGCTTTGCTTCTGAGGTGGATTAACCATCCAATTATGTTTTTCTTATAAGTTCTCTCCTGGCTCTAGTGGCAGAGTTGTTCATTGTGGACGTACCTTTGCAAATATTAATGGTAGTGAATATAAACACTGGAAGAAATCTTCTGGAGGTGACAAATCCCTTCACATTGAAGGGAAAGAAAAAGTGCAGTGTTTTGGCAGTGTAATGCAGCATCACATGGTCTATATCCAGGACAGGAAGCAAACAGACTGAAGGAGCCCTGAGCTATATCCCCCCAAAGCCAACTGTCACTTGCACCATAGTACCTCATTCAATGCTAAATTGGGGATTCTTTTATTATGCTGAGTTTAAGAGGTTAGATGTGTCAGCCTGAAGTTTGGCATCTCCATTTAGCCAAGGCAGGTCAGAAAGAGGCTGTAGAAATCAAACCAAATTCACTCTCAATATTTCTATTAATGAATGCAAACTAATTCCAAAACCACAACAGAAATCTTGCCAATCACTGGAGAATCTAGGAATACTGGAGTTGTGCTAAAGTTACTTTGACTCCATATGGTATGAAATCAGACTTTTGTTGCTTTGCCAGCAATGAAAACATAATACTGGCAGTAACTCCAGAAATTTGTGCAAAGTTAAAATGTCAGTCATATCTTTAGATGTCTAGAAGATATCTAATACAGAGTGAGACATTTTTATAGTTGGTTTGGGGTTTTTGATGGTGTTTTTTATTGTTTGCTTGAGCCTGGTTTTTCCCCCCAGCATTACAAGTCTTCAGGCATAAATTTAAAGTCATCACTATACAAGGTTTAGGAAGCCATCAAAGTTGTCAAAGTTTTCGTAGATGATTTGTGATTTTTAGTTTGCAGAATTATTCTACTTTTAGTAAAAATGCCATCAAACTGATCAATTTATGTTTTGACAGTTCTGTATGTCAGTTCTAAGCCTGTTCAAAATCAGAGGCTTATATTGAATGCAGTTAGTAGTTATGTTTGTGGCAACCTTTTCAAAAAGGTACTATAAACACTGAATTTTTTATTTCCTGATTTAAGAATTAATTTAGTCACTTCTATAGTGTTCTTTTCATATTTGGTAGCACATATTTATTGAAATTTTTAAACCCAATATGAAGAATTGAATATGAATAACGATAACGTTGCAGAATCACAGAATGGTTGGAAGGGAGCACAGAGGGTCATCTGGTCCAATCTCCCTGCTCAAGCAGGGTCACCCCAGAGCACATGGCACAGGACTGTGTCTATATGGATCTTGGATATCTCCTGTGAGGGAAAACCTATAACCTCTCTGGACAATCTGTTTCAACACATGGTCACCCACACAATAAGAAACTTCTTCATGTCTGGGGGGGAAATTCCTGTGAATATAAAATATAATTCCTGATGAAAACATTGAAAGTATTTGTTAAAAAAAAATGTTATCCCTTTTTCTTTAAAGGGTTCATCCAACTTTTAGAAGGAATGCTAAAAACTTTTCTGATTTGAACAGTTTGATTTCATTTGATTGAGAGGTAGATGAAGTTGAGCTGGACTTTATATAATAAGTGTATTAATGCAGTACAGTATAGGAAGTGAGAAAGAGAAGGAAGGGCATCTCAAAGCAAGGCTATGTTTTGATCATATCTTGAATTTTCTTTGAGAAGAGTTGTGAACTAAATATTGCATTCATTATGTGCAGAGTGGTCATTCTGAAAGAAATCGAAATTAATGACTGTTCCATTTCTTGAGCATGGTGAGAATTCTCTTTCAATTTAACAAATTTCAATATGATCAAGATTTGTAGGATTTGTAAGATTAGATGTTTTCCTTCGTTGTTAATTCCTTCTGGCTTCAGATGACTGACAGATTCTACTGAAGTTCAAACAAAAATTCTTCTAAAATATATCTCTCTCTGAAATTCTAAAATTTGTCCTTCATTTGTCCTTCACCCTTGGCTTCCAAAACTTAAATAAAATATACTGCTGAACAAAGTATTTGGTTTTCTCTATGGCTTGTCATTTTAGCCAAAGTCTGTTTCTCACTATAATTTCAAAATTAAAAAAATACATCTTTTCACTTTAGACAGAAAAAAAATATAATTCAAAAGACAAAAACCAATAAACTTTTTTTCATGTCTTTGCTTTATTAAAATCCGTAGGGATCACAACTATATATAACTAAGAGAAAAGCATAAGATACAGATGTGTGCATTAGAAGGAATAGAAAATATGATGTCTGCTTGGAGTTGGTTGAGTGGATAGTTAGGAAAGTATGCAACTCAACAGTTTTACTTCAAAAAGTAAGAAAGATTTAGATAAACCCTGAATGTGAAATCTGGCTGACCACCTCTAAGGAAGAAATGAAAAATCAACAAATCAAAAACAAACAAAAAAAAACAACACAAGAAAAACCTTCAAATTTAATTAAATAGATGCCATTTTCACTGGGAACAGGAAAAACCTTATGTGACATGTATAGTGAGAAATGAGAGAACTAAATGAGCATAAGCTCTGTATAAGTCAAATTAGTCAATAATTTTTCAGCTTCCCAGAAAATACGGATGAAAAATTATGAAAAGTTTTACTGTTATTTCCTAAAATATTTCCTTTACCACTATTTTGATCACTTCAGAACCCTGGAAGGCTGTTTAATTACTAACATGAATATAATTCTTGCCTTTCTACTAAACTATGTCTGTTTTTCTATAAAAATGCTGACTGACTGCCAAGTTGCATTGATTCTATAGGTCTAAAGCTATACCTGCAATGAAATTTGATTAAGAGTTCATTTTATCATCACTTAGCTTGTCGCCTTTTCCCTTCTTTGCAGTGGCTTTGGTGAGTTGTTCTGTACAAGTTTTGCAAAGTGATGCAAAGGAAATTGCAGTGTAACACATGGTATAATAAGAGAGTTAAAAATATCCCACAGCACAGAAAATTTAGCCTGTCTACAAATAACAGTAAAATGTTGTTATCAGTCCATTAACAAAGAATAATTATAATGACTACAGATCTTTGCCTAAGACCTAATCAACTTGAGATAGATATTTCATTTTTTGTACACAATTAAAAAGGAATCCTAGTTTCTCTTTTTTTTTTTTTTTTTTTTTTTTTTTTTTTTTTTCTGTGCTCTCCTACTGCATAAAGGAGTACATAATGGAGTTGTATGGTAATTGGAAATTCTTAGATGTAGATGAAGAGGTAGTTCCAATTCCATTCCATTCAAATTTTCCAAACCCTGAGGTTTATAGAATGCATGTGAGCTACCAAGGCTACATAAAAAAAAAAATGCAGAGCTATGGATCCCCAAATAGTTGGTAATGTCCAGATATACTAATTTTTTTTGTATGAAGTGGTAAGTAAGAGTCATTCTATCAGAAATTGTGCTATGCTATATATTTGTCTAAACTCTACAAATAAAGAAATCCTTGTATTTTTAATGCCACTGAAAACCAAATCACAAGAACCACAGAAATGTATTACAGTTTTCAGTTCTGCTGTTTCAATTCTGGATCCCATAATGAATCTTGTATTCTAACTCAGCAAGAACATAAGTGGACATAATGTTGACAGCAAAAAAAGTGAACAGGATAAACTGGTATTAAATGGCTTCAGAACTCTGATGAACTTTGTAATGACTTGGGAAAATGGCCAGTTTGCTTTGCACTTTCTTCCTCCATATTGCATAATGATGTCCAGTGTGAGCTGGAATAGAGTTAATTTTCTTCACAGTATCTAGGATAGAGCTTAGTTTTGTATTTGTGATGAAAACAATCTTGATAGTTCAGGGATGTTCTGTTTCCTATCCATAGGATAGTGATGAGGCTGGGGCGGTACAAAGCTTTTGGGAACAGACACAGCACTGCCAGGTGACCCCAAATGACCCAAGGGATATTGTGTCTGACCACATGATGGTCATGAATGAAAATCTGTGAAGAAGAATGTTTGGAGAAGGATGTTCAGAGTGAAGATGTTACCTTCTGAAGTCACCATTATGCATGATGGAGCCCTGCTTTCCTGAACACCTGCCTGCTCATGAGATAATTAATTTCTTCATTTGCTTTGCTTTGCTTGTACTTGTGGCTTTTGCTTTACGTATTAAACTGTCTTTATCTCATCAGTGATAATTTTATCAGTGGATCAGATCAGGTTACTTAAAGCTAATTTTCTCCTATGATGACAGGGACTGAACTTCTTTACTCCAGACTCTGCCCTGAGATTGAAGGTCTGAAGAGAGATAAGAGCAATTTCCAGTGAAAAATGAAAAAAGTGTTGTTGAGTACTTCAGTTTTCCCCATGTCAACTGTCATCAGATCCTCTTTCTTATGGGGGTACAATTTATTTTGTCATCCTTTTTTGATTAATGTACCTGTATGAAACACTTACTATTTTTCACATCCCCTGACAAATTTATTTACGAATTTAGTTAGATTTGTCCCTTAGCTTTCCCAGTCTCACGGCTACACTCCCTACCCACATCCTCATAATTTTCCAAGAATATGTGTCTCTGCTTCTAGTACTTATCCTTTTTTGTCTTTTGTTTCAACTTAACCAAAAGATCTTTGTTTATCTATGCTGGTCTCCAATTGTCTGTGCCTGATTTCTTGCAAAGCTATTGTGTTCTTAGAAAAATGTCATCAAATATCTGACAGATCGCTTCTGTTCCTTTATAATGCTGCTTTTCCAAGGCTTAAGGTCTTGACTTTACTTTTTGCTTGGCCTATATCCCTTGAGATAATGAAATTCACCAAGGCAAAATCACTGCAGTCCAGTCTTCTACCAGTATTGACCTCTCCAATAAATACATGACAGCAAACAGAATAGCTACAAATATAAAAATCTCCCTTGCATGAGACTTTTGTTTGTATCAAATTACTGTGGTGGAACAACTTTTCAGTTAATTTTTCTCAGGCTTTGGAATTTCAATACTTTAATGATACGTATAGCTGATTGTGAATGTAGGAGGTTTTCATTATCTTGAAGTAATGGTGGAATAACTAGACATAATATTTTGTTGTGAAGAAGTGTAATGTAAAACAGAGGAAACATCAACGCGTAATGCAGTGCAGGTGCCATCAAGATCTGAGTGCACAAGACTCCTGTAAGTCAAAGAACTTACATATATTAGTCAGTACAAGCACGTTTGGAACTGTGTAGAAGTAATTTCCAAAATTTCTGGATTTGATTAACCAAACATCAATGTTCTCAAATGTTGAATGCCATTTCAGGGGAAGACTTTTAACCCTGTCAGATTTTGTGGTGGCACCACTTCAGTGCCCAAACACAAGCAGAACCATTTCCTAATATCCAACCTAAACCTCTCCTGACACAACTTCAGGCCATTCCCATGGGTTCTGTCAGTGCTCACCACAGAGCAAGAGATCAGGATGTGCCCTTCCTCTTCCCCTCACAAGGAGGTTCTAGACTGTGATTAAGTCTCCCCTCAGACTTGTTTTCTCCAGGATGAACAAAACAAGTGCCCTCTTCATATGGCTTCCCCACAAGGGCCTTCACTGTCTTCATGACAGTCTTTTGGACATTCTCAAATAATTGCATGTCTTATATTGTGGCACCCAGAGCTGTCCCCAGCACTGGAGGTGAGGCTGGCCCAGCTCAGAGCAGAGCAGGTCAATCCCCTCTCTTGCCTGGCTGTGATGCTGTGCCTGATGCTCCCCAGGACAGGGTTGGCCCTCCTGGCTGCCAGGGCACTATTGGCTTATGTTGAAATTGCCACTGAATTCAATTGCCATTGAATCCCCAGGCCTTTTTCCATGACACTACCTTTCAACTTCCCATTCCTTGTGGGAATCCAGAGTATTCCTCTAACTTCCGTGGGAGCCTCAAGACCCCCCCGGCAGGGTGCCCAAAGACCCTCAAATGAGACCCAGGTGTCTCAGGGGCTGGATTTAGCTCCTTGGAACAATTTATCAACATCGAGAGAAGAAATGCAAGCTGCAAAAATAAGTAGATTGTAAATTAGACTGTTAAAATGTAGAATTAGCAGATTTCTAGAATGTTTGTGATAAGGGACACGTGGCCAAGATGGAGAATTTGGGATGTGGATACCTCTTCCTCCTTCTTCTCTGTGTCATCCATGCTGGGTGACATGCTGGCACTTTTAGATTGGATGGGGACAGAGCTGGACCATGTTACAAGATTGTATTGTATTGGGAGTCATTGGTAAATACATAGTATGTAGTTTAGACGATATAAGTCCTGCCTCTACCAGGCAGATTCTACCTTGGACGTATGGCGAGTAGACAGCTGTTCACTGGACAAAGCATTCCTGAGATAAGAAACAATAAACAACCATGAAAACCTCTAAGAACAGCCTCCTGCAGTCTTTCATCAGCGGGCATGGGAAAGAGCTGGGGTCCAGACCACCTGCATGTCCTGCAGAGGTGATCTCAGGTCTAAGGAGACACCTCAGGCTGTGACAATTCCCCAGTCTGTATGTATATCTATGGTTGCCCCATCCCAGATTCTTAGATATAATCTCCACTAAAATAGGTTGGACTGTTGGTAATTTTATGAATTGCTGTTGTGTATTACAACACAACATTCCTTAATTTAAGAAAGCCACATAGCACTCTCTAAATCCAGATTTTTTCCTGCTCTTGCAATACCAGCACTTTTTGCTTTACACTGAAGATTTTTATATATCTCCTTATAAATCTCCTCCAGGAGGTGTGGTTATCATAAGATAATCACACCCTTGGGGGATTAAAACCACTTATCTCTGGATCATGACTTCTAATACCCCAGGGGTGTGATTATCTTAGGAAACTCACACTCTCTGTCATGCCTAATTGCTTAATTATTACAGTGGCAAGTTCACACTACTATGTAGAAGTGAAGGTTGTGTCAGCAGTTCTCTTAGAAATTTCTGTTTTGAGAAATCTGCCATGAAAAATCTGCTTCAGGCTGAAGCCTGTAAAAAAATAATCTGCCTGGGAGAAAATACTTTTACCAGATATCTAAAAATTATATTGATTATATTTTAGCACTATCAGTGAGAAACAAAAGTTAACTTTATATGTTTATGTTACAATTGACAATCAGCCAAGATTCTGACAGAGAATTAAATAAAGGCAGAGATAACTGTGTTTATTTAAAGATATTTGTAATTCTGTAATGACTCAAATTCATAGTCTTTGGGCCGAAAGTATACAGGGTTCAAATGACTCTGAAAGTTTATTTAGACTTCAGTAAGAGGTGAGAAGGAATAAAACTTATCTAATTATAGCACTAATGAATCCAACCCAGGTGGATTGCACTCAGTGAGCACATAAGTACAAACTGAATTTCTTAACCAGGTTCCAAGAATCACTGATAACATGGATTTACAGCCAGAAATTCCTGTTTGTGCAAGTTTCAAAATTTAGACAACTTGCACTTATAAAACTGCCAATTTATATTTGTAGAGCTAGGAAGTGCTGTTCTTTTTAATTTTTAATCTAAATGAAAATGGAAGCTTGGCACAATATACTGGTGTCCTTGCTCTGTATCTTAAGTATACCTAAAATAAGGGTAGTAATGGTAACTGGAATATATTTCATCCTTTCAGCAGTATATTATATAGCAATATATAAGCTATTCTATCTAACTATAATATAGGAATATATAAAATATTCTATTTTGAATGAAAAGTTGATTTTCAAATATTCAGTGTTCAAATAGGCTCATATGAATTTGTGGCCAAAAGTCTATTTTTTTTTCAAATAAAATTTAGCAACCACATAATATGTATCATTGTTTTTTGGGGTTTTTTGGGCTTTTGTTTGTTTGCTTGCTTTTTTACTTCCACATATATAAATCATCTAAGCAACATAGAATTTCAAAACATAAACTTCTGCGTTAAAGAATGTTCCTGACACATATAAGGAAAGAAAAACAAGAAAACCAAAACCTGAGAGTAGTCTGTGTGTAACTGTAGTATCTCATCTGGCCAACTAAATAGCCAGAAGAGAAGATTATTCCTCAGAGAGAAACCTGAGGAAGAGGAAGGTGGGTTACATTGATGGACTGCAGATTGCCCAGGTCTTCTGCAGGTCACAGCTCCCACTGAATAGCTAGCAAGGGATAAACAGCAAACTTTCTCTGAAGCCTAAAATATACTTTAAGAAGCACAAAGAAGTTGGTAGAGATCCAGAGAATGTAATAACTTAAGAAAAAAATACTTAAAATAATTATTTAAAACATCAATTTCATGAAGATTGTTTAGACAAATTTAAACGGTCCTTGTGCCATTAAAATTCTTCATGTCACAGAGTAAGGCTAGTCCACCATTCTCTGCTGAATTGTCTGCTTCAGTATTGCATTCATTTTCAAATGACAAATTTTAATTTAACTATGTGAAATACTGGCATACTTTGCTTCAACTAAATAATGCATTTTGTATGGATTCTACTACATGTTAAGACTTTAATCCTGCTTTCCTGCAGATAAGCAGTCCTGGAAAGATGACTGAATGCTGTGGATGACTGACAGTGCAATACTCATTTGATACTGTTAGAAAAAGAGCTTTATCTGGTAATTTTTTTTGTTGCTTTATTCATCTCTTCTGCTCTATTATTGTCCACCTGGCATGCTTGTTTTTTGCAGAGTCTTCGTGCTGCAGTATGACAATAAGTATACAGATGTATTGACCACCAACAGATAAACAGTGGGTAAAATCAACTGGTGTTTTTGATTATGGAGTCCAAGATGGTTTATAGGGAAAAACTCCTTTTTGAACATTACTAGTTGCTAAGTGATATGATAGAAGCTGTAAACCCAGGATATAATTTTGCTGTCATGAAGGCTTTTTTGTTATGTACTACTAGAAGTCTAAGAGGGAGATTGGGTCATATTATACAGAGGAAAAAATATATAACTTGTATAAATCAAAGCATGGTTCACATATAGAGTAGTGAGTTACATAATTAGTGATGAAAAAAGGGGCTTGGTATTTCCTGCTAGGTACAGTAGTTAATAGGGAGAAATACATACCATATGATGGCACTATAGAATAAATTATGAAAATTTCTTGCCCACTGGCTCACAATTATAGTCAAAGCATGTTTGAATTATATTCTTTCAAGAAGAAATTCCATTTAAAATTACTTACAATGAGTGCTTGTACTCTCAATATAGTAAATGTGGCAAATTGTGACAACACTCCTGAAATGTCTGTGTGGGTATTTGTGTGTGCTTTACAGAGATATGAAACAAGAGGGACATAAAGAGTGAGAGAACAAGAGAAGAAAGATTCAGAAAGCAAGAGATAATGAAGAAATTGGTTATTTTGAGTAGAGGGAGTAGAGAAAAAGGACAAAACCTCAATTAAATTCACGAGAAACAGTGACAAAGCATGAATGAATGAAATGAAGTGAAATAAAGACACCTGGTGATGGCTTACCAACTGCATTTTTGATACAAATGGTAAAATTCCAGATAATATCCTTTCATTGCTATGGTTTTACTGCCTGGATGGAGCATTTTATAAGTACTTATTCAAAAATAGAAACACTGATACTTCTGTGGATTTTTCATTAATACTACTTTGAACTACTACCAATCAAAATAAAATAATTTCCTTACATATCTTATTTAATAACTCTTACAGATACACCAAACAGTATTAAAAATGCTTAACAGTAATTTTAAAATGACTGAAATTTGGTTCTCAGTGAAATTTTGTTTTTGCATAATGACCTTCAGATACTAAATTTATGACAGCATTGACAATATGGTGCCCAGTGATGGCAGCACAATATTAAAGCTAAACTTGAGCTTTAACTACATTATTTTGCCTTAAGTCTTTCTTTTTCAGTCATCAGAAAAGGTTGAGCTGTGCTGTTTTCTTTAATAACTAAAGAAGACAGTGTATGCTCTCTCATACTACTTTTGTGAGCATAAAGAAATAGATTAAAATCTGTCAGTTTAAAAACAGAATATCATACTAATTTTTTACTTTTTCACAATGCAAAATGATTTTTTTTTAGTTACAGGAAATTGTAAACGTTATAAAAAAATCAACTGTCCAGAAAAGTAAAGAACAAATATCAGTAAGTCATATTTTCCTATCATTCATCCATAGTATATGCTGTACAAAATACCCAACAATTATGGACAGTAATTAGAATGATTCTGACCATAACTTTAAGAACATCTTCCTTTCCTCTAAAAGGAAAACTTAATTGCTAATTTTAACAAAACCATAGATGCATATATGCATATCATATTACATTTTATACAATACATAATAAATACAATTATTATATATTATATAAAATGTTGACAATGTGTCCATGTAGAGATTAAATTGTTGACACTCTTGTAAATTTCTGCTGCTGAAGGAGTTTGTGAAGACAAAGCATATTTAAAAGAATATTTTCTATGCTATTAATGTAATTTAATGAGAGATAAAATCGATCATAATTAAGCAATAGATAAATCATATTTTATTGAATGCTGACAAACCATTACAAACTTTGTTGCTTCTCTCTACTACAACAACTCTGACCTTTTGTCAGACATCAGCTATGCAGTATCTCATTCTTAATGAATTTGGAAAATTACATTACAGAAAGAATGACTGAAATGAATGCTCTGTTGCTATGATGTGAGCATATGTAATCAGGAGTTGCAATAACAGTGTAAAGCTCAGGTAGGAATTTTCATTTCACTACAACTCCTAAGAAATCTTACTTAGGTGTCAAGTATGCAATCTTTGTTCTTTCTTTAATTACGATAATATTTAACTGAGAAAATATTGAAGACTTATTAAATATTTGTCTTTTGTTGTAGTCTTCCTGCAAAATAGAATGATATGGGGTTGATGTGGGGCTGAATGGGAAAACTGTGAATGAGTGATCTGAAACATTAGTGGATGCAGCCTCTGAATTCTGTTCAATTTTTGAAGACTGTTAGAAAATACATGATAAATGTGTTGGCTTTTTTAAAATGTTGCTGAATTCAAGGACTTGTCATCTAGATTATACCATCTCCTTCACTTTTGTAAAGGAGTTTTCAGTTAGCAGAAATAGATAAAAAATCTTAGTGTTAACTCACTCCTCTTTTTATTGCATTTTAGTAAGCAGAATGAAGCAAATCTTGCCTGGATTGTTTACTTTTCCAGTTAACTATAGAATGGCTTTTCTTTCACGAGTTTTGGTGTCCTATGGATGTTCACCAATGGCAAATATGACAAAGACAAATGGTACTTGTAGATAGCCTCAGAATGCATTTCTATTATGCCAAGTAGTTCTATGTTTTTTTCATGTATTTTATGGGAGGTGTTCTTTGTTGATTTGGTGGGGTTTTTTCCCAAATGGCAGCTGCAGTAGGAACTAAAAAAATTTGTAGATGATGTATCGTGTGTGACAGCCTTTATATAATAATTTATCCTTCATGGCAGGAAGGAATTCCACAAGTGCCACCACTTATTACAATTTTCACAGTTCATAGAGCTTATAGTTGGAGGGAGCTTCTGGGTCATTTGGTACAAGACTCAACCTATGCATTAAGTTTCCTCACGTAACATCTACCATCTCTTTGAGCACATCTGATGGAGCTTTAGTGACTTTCTTGTTAGAGGCTGCATTAACCCATTGATACCTAAATTGAATTTCTTCTGTCAACCTATCATTTTTTGGGATGATTCTAAGTTTAAGCCTCCAGCTTCCTGAGCATACAAACACCCCTCACCCCAATGCTTATTTGTTTGGGGTGTTGTAAATGAACAGTTACTGTAAAATTAATGAGCCCCAACCTAACATTCCTAGGACAGAAAAATTAAGCCTAGCAGAACATAATTAGATAACTTCATAGTAAATGGATTTGCAGAGCCATTTGATACTTTAGCTTCTTGAAAATCAGTATTTTGTCTATTACTTTCTTTGGCAGTATCTGTAAAGAAAATGTCAGTTGGCAAGAACACCAAGTTGTTCTACAACATAAGGTAAAAGAGACCAGAAATTTTTGTTTAATAAACTGGAGTTCACTGTGAAAATTACTTCTGCATTGGAGAACTAGTGCTCAGAGAACCTCTAAGATTTTTGTTTGGAAGAGCCTTTTTTTGACAATAGATAAACAACAGTCTGGTTGTTTGACAGCACCTCAGGATTTTCAAGTTTTAAAATCCATTGTGGCAAGAGCTTCTAAGGCAAAATCTGCTCAATTGACCAGTTCACCATCATATTTCGTGGTACTTGATCTTGATATCTTTTCCTCACATCTCTTTTATCAATATTTTTCTGCAGTTACATTTTATTGCAGTGTAACATGTTAACCTCCCTTAACTTTTGCAAGCTTCTATTGGCACTCTTTAGTAGAAGAAAGTTCAGATGTGAGTATATTCCGGTGTTAATGCTGCATTAAAAAGTATTACATCCCTCATTTTACTGTTTTACTAATATTTTTGTGCTTTCATTGCATGCTTTGAATCTCCTGGTATCAGTTCAATGTAGTAGTAGTTACTTTGTCAAGCTACTGTCACATGGAGTATTTTGAATTGCTAAGTTCCTTCCTTCCTTTTTTAAAATTTTTATTTATGACAGAATTTTCTGCTACATTAAATGACACATATTTCAGCATTTGTGATTTACCTTTATGTAGTGTAAATCATACCTGTGGTCTTGAGATATGATCAGTCTTCTGAAGAGTGATCCCTAAAAATTCGTCACTTCAAGAAATGTGTTTTCTATCAAGAAAATAGAAGAAATTTTTGCCATTACTGACGACTTGTAAGAATAACATTTTTCAGTGCAAAACCCTGTGTTGAGATGGGAAGTGCCACTCACCATGGAACTGATGAAGTCTTCCTCAGTACAGTGTACCACCAGCAAGGAAGGCACACTTTTCCTAATTTCTTACATGAAAGATTTCAATTGCACATCACTGGGTTGGACTCCAACTAGGAGATAAAATTTTGAGGAAGATAATTTCATATTTTTATCTGTTTAATAGAGATAAAAAATTTCTAGAGTGCTAGACTTATGCTCCTGTGACTCTCTGAAGGATAGTTGAGTCTTTTCCAAAGCATATGTCTACTTTTGTTTCAAAACACAACTAAAATTGTCTAAACTAGAGGAACCATTTCCTAATTTTTTGAGAAATGACTGATGTGGTCTTGCAGACACTGAGAAGCAGTCAGCCTAATGCAGATGCTCAGCACAGACAGTTTTAACCCAAAAACCTGAAGTCTGATCAAGATATGTAAATAATGTTTAAATGGGAAGCATTAGACAGCTTTAATTATACCAGATTATGCTTCTTATAATGTGAATTAATCCAGGGTCATTTCTGTCTCTGTTTTGACATGTATGTTTTCAGTATTAACATTTAATCTAACCCAGAATATCCTTGAAGATACATCAACAAACCAATAGCAGAATGCTCCTGTAAGTGAAATATTTTAGTCATGATTTCAAAGTAGATGAAAACTCTTTAGAAATTCTGCTTCAGTAAATTATATGAGAAAAGGAAATGTGAATGGCTTGTGATTGATTAACATTCTGTCAGAAGAAGAGCTGATTTAATTAATGTACTTTATTAAACACAATGAAGCTGGGCTAGTATATTGAGACAGTATTAGAAAAATATGCACAGTGTAAGCACAAAGTTTTAAGGAATGAGACTAGATTATTTCCCTACCGAGAAAATTTATTAATGATCAAAGTTGACATTGACAGCTATGGGAAAGAGATAACAGATATCTTACTGTGCAAGTTGTGAGCAAAAGGATCCTCTGTCTCCCATACCTGCCAGTTTGTGCTGAAAGGCATTAAAGTCTTTTCCCCTGTTGCTATACTTGGTGGTGAAAAAGGAATTCCAAACACAGAGTCTGTGGTCTTTCCTCCCCCTCCCTCCCCATTGCTTTCCAACCCCCCTTCCCAGAACTGTAAAGCAAAGCTTCATTCAGTCTTCTTATTCATTTGTTTGAAAATCAGCCAAAGTACTAATCTACTATCACATGTAAATCCTATGGGATTTCTTTGGTTAGGCTCATCATATATTGAATTTAAAAGCAGGATGTTTGGCTGGACAAAGTCAGGAACATAAATACAGGTTAGTCTCCCTGAAATGCATTTCTGCAATATCAGAGTAGAAAGTGAAAAGTGCACTTTTTTGCACAGAGTTAAAATCGTAGCTGCCTATGCGGCTTCTTTAGAAAAAATTGTACAATAGATAAAACATATCATATGTGTATTATGCACATATATTAAAAAAATACATATTTTACAGTTTAAAAAAATGTTATGGTAGCTATACACTCTTTTTATAACAAAACAAAAAATAGTCCTAAATATTGGGGCAACTCTTCCCTTGTTGGTGAGTTGCATTTTGCCCTGTTGTGAAAATGATTTAATTGCCACCAATTCAAAATGTTAATTTGAGGATATTTTAATGCATTTTTTATTTAAGATGCAACCATGAAAATTTCATAGCAAAAATGTATGTTTCTGTATCTATATGTCTGTAAATGTGTGCATATTGTGTTTCAAATAAATATATAAAATATTTTGGAGTTTATTTTTACTGCACACATAGGAGCCTCACATAAGAAGAGAAGTTCTACAGGACAAGATAAATAACATGCTAAACAGTGTAAAGACTTGTTTGCTGATGGAAAGTTTTAAGGGAATATTTTCTGTAGAGAGGAGAATGAAGAGGGAAAAGATTATGAAAAAATAAGTACCATAAATATATAAATGTAAATGACTTCTACTATTTAAGCAGTACTCTGAAAAAATTCAGTGAAATAGAGATGAGGTGGGAGGCCAAAGTGCAGATTTACTGTAATTCTGAGCAGGGTTTCAGACCTCTGTTTATTTGGACAAAGGCCATCTCGCTTGGATTGCTGAGTATCCTCCAAGAGAAACTCTTTAACCTCTGCTATGAAGTGAAACATATTTGTGGACCCTGAGCAAGAGAAAGAGCACTAGAAGGTTTTTGGTTTAATTGTTGGGGTGATTTAGGAGTGGAAATCACCATATTCAGATTTTTTGATTATGTTTATAATGGTGTTTTTTACACAGCAAAATTTTGAGAGCATGTACTAGAAGCATCTACATCAGAATAGCTTGTGGATGGTGAATAGGACTCCATTAATCAGTTAGAAAATGTAAAACACCACCTGAATTTCATATCTCTGGACATTCAAGTAACTATATTGCAGCTGAAGCTGCAATCAAATTCAGATCACTTGTCTGAAAAAGGAAATCAGAGCAATGTTTCTCAAAAGATATTAAAGAAATATAAATAAAAATATGATGTGACTTCATGTTCCAAAGGGAAAACAAACAAACAAAACCCACAAATCCTGATACGCAAACCCAAACCCCCTCATATTCTCATTTTGAAGACTAAATTCTACACATTTAGTTAGGCCTGTGTCAGATGAGACCTTCCAACTAGTCCCTGATCTGAAAAAGAAAATGTCAGATTTTTTGTGAGAGATTGGAAACCAAACGAGGATTTAGCAATGTTAAACAACAGGGGACTTTCCAAGTGCTAGCAAGTAAAGATACCTGAGAAGAGTGCAGTTACTAAATGTAACAATTGTCATGGGGACCTAAGCAGTCACTTTTTAATGTTTGTTTGTTTGAGTATGCACTATTCTCTTGGAACAGGCAGAACTCAGGTATTGTATGCACAATTCCCCTGCAGTTAGGTGGATGAAGAGCTCAGGAAAGCAATCCAATGGCACCCATCCTTAGTGAGACAGTGGCTGTATCTCAGTGCAGAAATTCTCCATCACGGTCGAGGTTCTGTTTCTTTATGGTTTTCACTGCACGGTCTGAGGCTGGCAGAAGCTCTGCAGATCCATCAAGACATGGATTTACCTGTAGGTGTTTCTGCAGGGAAGAAATAACTTTCCTGCCAACAGTTTTCACATCTGTGCTTCTGTCTTTAAAGGAGGATATCTGAGCTTTGGGCAGCACAATGTGCTTGGCTGCAATCAGGTTTGCTTTGCCCCAGAAGAGTCCCTGTGACAGCTTGTGTGTCATATAACCTGTGTGCTGGGAACCTGCAAAGCTCAAATTGTAGGGCTCCTTCCAAAGCTTAATTTGTAGGCTGCCTCTTCCTTTGTGTTCATCTTCTCTCAAAGGCAGTATGTCCAGAAATGCATTAGTGACAGCCTTCCCACACCAGAGACAGAGTTCCTAAGATGCAGTTAGAAGCCTTGGTGGAGTTTCAGCTTCGTGCCAATATCAGGTAAGTTTGGACATCCACTCAATGTTTTAACTGCCTTTGGCATAGTGTGAAAAAAATTGGCAAACCAGTGAAGAAGGGTAACAAGCAATCCTCCTATAGCAAACTTCTGCAAGTCTTTGTATCATGGGCAGTCTGTATAGCTTTATAGTGAGAAGATATATCATGCTGCCTCCAAGAACAAACTTCTTCTGTGTTATTTCAAAATGAGTGCCTGTGGGGTTTTTTTTTGTTCACCATCAGCTTTTCAGCTTTCTCCAGCTGAGGAACGTGGTGCTGCAGACTGAAAGGGACTATATTGCCAAGATATGTAGACTGGAATGATGAGAAACAAATAAAGCCTTTACATCTCATCAGAAGTTACAATAAAGATTTACATTTCGCAGAGACGACTTCTACTGCCATAGCTCTTCAAAATTTTTTTACAAGATATTTACGGTCAGACACTGTCACCTCAGACATTCCTTATTGACAAGTCAAGATGTTGCAATCTCAGACATTCCTTGGAGAGTCAAGATAGCTGTCCCCACAGTCAGCTTCCCAGGAGGCTTTTTGTGGTGTTGTGAATCTGATTGGTGTTATCTGTGTGAAGATCTTGCCAGTTGCTTTTGACTAAAGCAAATTATCAAAGCTCTGGTCTTTTTAAGGCTTTGGTTTTTTAAAGATTTCATTGGAGAGAATTCAAAAAATTCCAGTGTCCACCATATTCAGTTTGGATCCTTTGTGGTCCCTCCTATCATACGGCTTCGAGTGTGATTCATGGGCTTCCAAGCATAATCCTACTACATTACAAGATGTTCTTGGCTTTGCCCTTTGATTTACTGCTTCTTTTGGCTAGTACAGGGTGTGTTTTCTGTCCTCAGCCTGGGTATGGGTGGGTATGGCTTACCATATCTTGGTCACTGCCACTACCTGTAGCAACAAGATTGGAGGGAAATTGGGAGCATATTAATTAATTTTATGTTTCAGGTTTTTATGAAGACATGGAAATATAAAAAAATACATATTTCCAAGAAATTATGTCAATGTCAAGCTAGAGATTATCCCCATACCTTCAATTTATAAAGTTGTTTAAGAAATACACCTATTTTAATATAAATAATTGTATTTGTACTAAACCATTAGCAGATGCTTAGAGTAGATGACTGCAAAGAGAGATATTTAATATAATCCATATAAAAGGCAGAAGTAAAGACAGTAAATAAATTATATTTCCAGAATAGTTCAGTAGCATCTGGACATATTTTTCAGATTTAATTAATCATGTAGAAACCGCTTATTCTCCAGTTGTTTTGCCTATATACAAGAAAGAGCAGGACGTTACCCTAAGCAGGGTTCTAACATTATTGTACTTCTGAATCTATTGAGACTGCTGAAGCATTTAGTAAACTTACCAAGATCGTAGCTGGACACATCAAGACCTTTTAGTCGTGTTGGTTTAGTAATTGTTTTGTAGAGTTCAAGTTCAATATCAATATGCTCTGTTAGTTGTAAATAACCTCTTTAAAAAACTTAATGAGCTCTTAATATGAGGGGAAATTGGCATTTATAGTCTGCAGAAATGTATGGAACATGATGATTTCCAATATCTGTCTTCTCTATAGGCCTAAAAATTTCTGGCTGGTTTTGTTCCAGGTGATTGAGGTTTTTAGTTTAAAAATTGGGAGTGGGAGGTGGGAAGTATGATACTTTTTTAGAAATATAAGAGTGCATTGAATGGAGTGATGATAGACAGTTTTGTTTACCAAAAAAAAAAAAAAAAAAAAAAAAAGGAAAAAGCCAGTGTGCCAAAGTGTCAGTCTAATTTTGCTGGTCTTAATTTTACAGAGGCCATCTTCTTCGTTCCTGCCGGGTTTTTTTGTGGGGTTTTTTTTTGGTTTTTTTTTTTTTTTTGACTTTTTAAAATTGTTTAACATTGGCCTTGAATATGGATATTCATTGAAATAATTTTGAATTCCAGTATTTTCTTTCACCTTTTGTAGAACTTTTCAGTGAATCATTATGAATTTACAAAATCTTAATTGAAACCTAGCTCATTTATGATATGAAGAAAGAAGATTCAAGCATTTTCACTCATCTGTACTAAAAAGTTTCTATTTCTTGAGGTTCATAGCTAATAAAAGCATTTTAGATTAAAATAATTATTTCATTTTATAAATTACATTTTATACATTTTTTAAAATATTTTTTCATGATATCTAAAAGAGAGGTACAGTATATTTTTCTAGTGTCTAAACTCAGCTCTGTAATCTTGCACCTGCTTGGCGCATCTGCCCGTGCGGACGGAGAGCTCTGTCCCTGCTTCCCACCCGCATTCCCCAGCCTGGAAAAGGAGCACAGGCCACTAGGTGACACTGCGACCCCGCGGATCAGCGAGCCAAACATTATTTATACAGCAGGTCAAAAAACATGCCGCAGTCATAGATTTTCCTATAGTTGCTTACATCTACCGCAGCTATTTCAAACCATGTTTTTTTTCCTTTGTTCAAATAATGTAAACTAGATGGAGAACATTCAGAATATTCATATGGAGAATATTCAGATTAAAAAATAATTTAAAAAAATCAAGAAACAACTTAAAATGTGTTTGGCCTTATTTTGTTGCTCAGTTATTACCTTTGTTGACCACCATTGAACTAAATGGGTTGATGGGAATAGCAAAGTTTCAGCTTGGAGTTAAACTCAGCCTCTTAACCTGAGTTCTTTTCTGCTGCTTGTTTCAAGCATTAATCCAGGGTAGTTTTTACAAAGGTACTGCAGAAAAACTAAAATTTAAAGTCACATGTTCAAAGTAATATAAATCACCTTTTGTCTTTTTTTTTCTTTTTTTATTTTAATTGGTTTAACTATTCCCGTTATCACTAATGATAATAAGGTAATAAATGAATGATTCCCTCTTCTTTTCATAATTTTAAAAAGAGCTATTTTACATATGAGCATAAAAATAATTATGAATACACTGTCTGTAAAATTTATCTCAGGTTAACCTGAACCTTATAAATGTGTATATATATACACATAATCTAGTTAAAACAAAAATAATTGCAAATTAAATATCATGCTAATTAATTCCAAGGATTTTTTTTACTACTTTTCTCTTACCTGAAAATATGCTTTGAAAGTTAACCAGTTGAGTACTATGGCAAGAGATGATAACTGATCTCAGGTTCATATGGAAGGGACCCCAGAACAGATGCAATTATAAATGATAAAAAACCTTGGCAGTGGTTCAGTCCAGTTTGTACCACAACAGTTATTAATGTTAGCAGGTGAGGGTTTTTTCCCCTTCTTCTGATGTGTGTTTTATTGAGGGGGTGGTTTTGATTTTTTCCTTTGCTCCGTTTTGTTGGGTTGGGTTGGGTTGGCTCTTGGCTTGGCTTGGTTTTGCTTGGCTTCATTTTTTAAATGCCTCATTTTCCTCTTTGAGCTTTTCCCAGAAAAAATTGAGGTTACAATTTTTGATGGAGGAAAGTAATTTCATTTTTCAGTAGCAACATTCTTAGTTTTCAAACAAAATACTTTGCTAAGAAGGTTGAAGTGCAAATGAAGAACTGCCATTCCTAGGCAATGCTCAGCCTGCCATTCTAAACTGTGATATTGAACTAACCTCAGTATGGCATAGACAGAAATTCTGTTTTGCTTTTAAACTGCAAGTTTTGCATCCATTAGCTACATGGTTCATAATTAGTGTTTGGGCCAAACAAAGAGTCAATATGATGTCATGTCTAGACAACATGTAAATTAATATGAAAGCAATTGAGTTACAAATTCTATACTAATACAAATTAATCTGAATTAAGTTTAATCCACAGTTATTAACTGATTAAATGTGGCTGTTGGTAGCTACAGGGTGCTGACTTCCATCTGTGATTATTAGGGACACAGCTTAATCACTGATGCTGCACAGGGAAATATTTAAAGCAAATGAAATATACAGTGACTCTTAATGTTTGTTAATTGAATGTAGCATCTAAGAATGAAAATTATAAATCTACATTTTAAAAATATGTATAAAGTCGATCTTGATTTTCATAATTAGCTTCTAGTTTGAGTTAACTTAGTTCAGGTTTTGTTGATTCGGAGTATGTTTCCCAACTGAGAATTGAACAGTTCTCTACGTGAAATTGTAGGCCGCTCTGCAAATCAATACAGATTTCTAATATTTCCCTTATTACTCAAAATATGCGAAACCTGTTGCCAGAAATAAGCAGGTATGACATTATCCCACGCCACCAAAGCCGCTTACATTTTAGAGTGGGATGTGCACTAATGTAAACAACACAGTGACAGATGTGTCCACAAAAATTGCAAAAATGTTGATGCAAATTGACCACGAACCAGAGTAAATTCTGTGTAGATTTGCATAATATTTTTTTAGAAAAAAGTGTTGCATTAAGGCCATGCATATGGCATTTAAATTGTTTGTAATTTCTAGTAGATTTTCAGTACAAGCAATAGGTAATATGAAAGTTTAAAAAAATATAATTGAGATGGAAATTATCTCACTACGGAAAGGTACAATGCTGTGAGTTTCCCACAAAGAAAAATTACAAGCAATTACTAGCTCATATTTTCCGTGAGATTTTGATTTGTCCTGTTTTGTTTTGTGGGTTTTGTTTTCTGCATTTACTAAAAAGCAGCTAAAGAGATTAGAGAAAATATTTTATATGTTCTTTGTGACTGAAAAGCTAGTTCATCAGTAAATTGTCTCAAAGCTTTGGAATCTATTATTAATCTATCACATAGTGTATATATAGCTGATAATTGTGAACTATGTGATATCAAAACCAGGGTCATTCTTTTCTATAGACTCTTTTGTAGACATCCTACTCATTGCCATAATAACTGAAGCTGTCATGACAGTAGCTTGTGCCTAGCATGAAGCCCTAAACAGTTCTGACAAGCTGCAGCTCATTAAGGGACAGTCGTTTTGTTGACATGTCTATCAGCTCTCAGGGATGTACCAAGATGAATAGACCCGAAACAATAGCTCCATTTGTTAGAGCAGTAGCTTCTCTAATACGTGATGAGACAATCAAGCCAAGCCGCCTTCAGCACAAAGACATAATTAATCAAATGGGCAAATGGTTCAAATATTGCTCTAGTATATTCTGTAGTGGACAGAGGTTTCCATGGAAACATTGGCATTTCCATCACAGTTAATGACCATTCTGTACAATGAAGTTCCAAAAAAAGATAGGTATGGAGAGAAAAAAACCAACAAAACAACTAACCAAATAAATAAATAAATAAATAAATAGATAAGGAACAACTGACAGGTAAAAGGACATGTTTGAGAGCACAACTCTGCTGTGACAGTGAAATTAATGACTTCATTTTCATCTATTTGTAGAATGCAAGGTTCAAACAGGCCATCATGGTCATCGTGTTTGACCTGCTTAACGTGGGCCTATAGCTCTGTCTGGAACTAGAGCATATGATTTAGAAAATGTAAATGTAGCTTTATTTGAAGTATTGCAATTGAGGAATATGCCATGTTCCTAGTTAACTTATTCCAATATTTAAATATGCTAACTGCAAAGAATTTGCACCATATTTTGTATTTTGCTTCTGTCCATCTAACTTTTATTTCCAAGCCATGCTGGTTGATATGCTAAAAGATTCTGCAAAAATCAATTAGGCATCACTTTTTGCTAATTTCCCCTTCCCTTCCCTTCCCTTCCCTTCCCTTCCCTTCCCTTCCCTTCCCTTCCCTTCCCTTCCCTTCCCTTCCCTTCCCTTCCCTTCCCTTCCCTTCCCTTCCCTTCCCTTCCCTTCCCTTCCCTTCCCTTCCCTTCCCTTCCCTTCCCTTCCCTTCCCTTCCCTTCCCTTCCCTTCCCTTCCCTTCCCTTCCCTTCCCTTCCCTTCCCTTCCCTTCCCTTCCCTTCCCTTCCCTTCCCAGCACTTCCCTTCCCTTCCCTTCCCTTCCCTTCCCAGAACTTCCCTTCCCTTCCCAGAATTTCCCTTCCCTTCCCAGAACTTCCCTTCCATTCCCAGAACTTCCCAGAACTTCCCTTCCATTCCCAGAACTTCCCTTCCATTCCCAGAACTTCCCAGAACTTCCCTTCCATTCCCAGAACTTCCCTTCATATAAAATTGTATAGGAAAAGAAAGAAGAGAGACAGAGGGGTTGCAACAATAAGCCATTTCCTGGTTAAAGATTTTGGAGCTCCCTTGTGGAGGCAGCTCTGGCTGGAGCTGTTGGGAGTCTTAGCAAGGCTGGCACTTGTGTTCTGACTCACGAGGATGCTCCTAACAACATCCTAATCCACGGCTGTCCAGAGCGACACAGGACCCTCCTGTTCCTTTCTGAATTTACAAACCAATGTAAATAATCTTTAAGGCTGTGCTGAAGCTGAAAATGGATCCACAGGTAGCACAGAGAGGCATCTAATAACAAGATTTGGTAATTTATGTGCCTGCACCAGACTGCCGGTGGAGGGCTCAGACTCTGTCCAGTGACACCCATTTGGGAGCTTCTGTGACAATGTCGGAAGAGGGCCCTCAAATCTCCTTCAGGACTTTAAAAGAAAGAAGTGAGACAGTGCTGAAACTTACAAAAAGTGATTTTTAACTGTGTCCTTGGATGCCACAGTACTATCTCATCAGGATGTCTCTGCATGTTTGTCCAGCAAAATCAGGATCTGTAAGAGGTCCCTTAGATGTCATTCACATGACCTCTCTGTCACTGTGAGCTGCTTTGCAAGTCCAGATCAGTGAGCAGCTGCAGGTCTGTTACCCCCTCAGCACTGACCCAACCAGCAGCAGCATCTGCCAGGAGAGGTGCAACCACCACTGCTCCAGGAAAAGAAATTCTATAAAACTGGGAAACTTTGTACTTTAAATCATTTAGTGCTGTGAGATATATGCGGTAAGAGTTGAAAAATATAAACCTTAATGTGAATAGAACAACAAATTTCTAAAAATATATGAAATAACATAAACATGAGTATATAGTTTAGTAGGAAAAGAGTAACAGATTGAATTCTCCCACTGATTGAAAAGGATTATTACTGACAAACGGGAGTCCTGGTAAGAAACCTCATGATTTTTCAGAGTAGGTTTTGGATTTACCATTTTAATTCAGTGAATAAATATTGCAGAAACAGACATGCTGTGTCAAACGAAGGAAAACATCACTATACTTTCTGGGACAAATCCTGAAGCCTTTTATAAATAACGTTTGCCATTTCATTCTGTTCTGTCTGAAAGTGTAGCTGAATATTTAATTGGTAGTGGGTTTTTTCTTCACCAGTGCCTTCAATAGTTATATAAATATATATCTGATGTTGCAATCCTCAGCCTTTCTAACTGTATTCTTTACAATGTTTAATACACATTAGGGATTTCATCTAATAGAGTGCCACAGTGAAAATTGCCACATTACATCCCTCTGTGGTGACAAAAATAAAACCTTAAGTATATCAAGATTTTATGCCACAGAAATAAAAGTTTAGTAATTTTTCCTCTCTTCATGCTTTAAAAAACCTCCCATAAGACCTAAGTCCACTTGCATTTTGTAGTAATTAAAAAAAAAGCAACAACCCCCCCCCCCCAAAAAAAAAACCCCAAACCAAACAAACCAAACTAAAACCTCTTTAGTGTTCTTTTCATGCAGAAAGTTGCTGAAAGTAAATTATCTGGAGCTCTATACTTTCCTGGTTTTTGTTTTTTTAAATAATGCTTTTATTTTTTTTTTTTTAATTTTACTAGATACATATTCTAGACTCACCAAATTTTTAAAATCCTTTTCTTAATTTGGTACCAATACTATATTGCTCTAACTTCTTGGGATCAGCAAACTCTGCCTACATATTTGATTTAGAGACACTTTTCTCACTGTCGCCTTAGAATTTTGTATTTAATACTTTTTTATGATGTCTCATGCCAGTTATTATAATTTCAGCATTCACTGTGTTTATACTTCCCAAAGTTCATGCATCACCGGGCTGTTCTTAAGCTTTAGGAGATAAGAATCTTTTTTTCTCATCCACTGTCCATTTGACTAGATTTGTATTCATTTCAGAAGATCATTTAAAATGGCACTCATTCCTCAAAATAATGCATCCCTCTGTATTTTCCTGACTTGTTCTTTTCCCCATTCTCTCCTTTCCTTGTCTTGGTTCTCTTTTTTGTATTTTTCCTGTCACTCTCCACAGCTAATTGCAACCTCTTACATTTCCCTCACTGTTCGGAACAATCCTTTTTTCTTCCTTCCTATTCAAATGTTGTGTTCTGCTGGCACTTTGTTACATTTGCTGAACACTTCTTTTTCTCAAAAAAACAAAAGTCAAAACTGTTAATGACTTATCCTAATAACATTGGATAAATCATAAAGTCACTGTTAATGACTAATCCTACTAATGACTCTGAGGCACAGTCATGATTGTGTTACTCATGGGCATTTGAAAGCATTAATGCTTCTAATAATCCTGATCTTAAAAAATTATACTTTCATTGCAGGGCAGATGGGTAGCAAGGGTAAGAGAGGAAAGAAATTAGTAGTGAGAAAAGGGATAAAACAGAGAGAGAGAAATATTTGGCATAAAGCACATTGTTCTAACATTTAATTGAGATGAAACCATTTAGACAGAAAAGATATTTACATTATTGGTGTGGCAGTTTTATACTACTACCTTGGAATGACAGCTTGCTATCCATCTTAGTATATAAGATACTGATAATACCCCCTTCTCACTATTTCATTGAGGCTCTTAGTTCAAAACCAAAATTTTTCCCTTGTGTTTTCTATAATGAACATTAAACATTTTCAGAAAAAATTATCCTAAAATTTTATTTATTGAACAACATATAAAGAGTTTCATCTGATAATAACACGATGTAAACAGGCAAACAAAATTCTGTATTTCTCATAGTCTCCTATTTCTTCTGCATGTGTGAATGAAGAGACACACAGCTGC
>NW_027635465.1:0-37556 GCF_903797595.1 Erithacus rubecula | reverse complement strand
CCCCCCCCCCCCCCCCCCCCACTTTATACACTGAGCAAGATGTGCCATGGTCTGGGATATCCCGGGGTCAGTTGGGGTCACCTGTCCTGGCTGTGTCCCCTCCCAGCCCCTCCCCTGCAGCCCCAGCCCCTCCCCAGCGTGGCTGGACGAGGGGCAGGAAAGGCTTTGGCTCTGTGCAGGCTCAGCAAGAACAAAACCATCTCTGTGTGCTCAGCCATATGCTCAGCACCCGAGCCCAGCAGTGTCTCAGTGCCAGCGTCCATGGCATCAGCCCCTCAAGGGCTTTCCATGGCAAGTGCCACCGCAGGTGACCCAGGTGTGCTGTGCCAGGAATGGCTGCCATGGAAACAGTGCCCAGCTGCCCTTTCTGTCTGGCTGAGCTGGCCTTTGGCCCTGCCCGGGGCTGTGCTGCTGGTCCCGCTGTGCCTGAGCAGCCGGCGTGGCACAGGGCAGGTGCCACGGCACAAGCCCCCAGCCAGGGATCCCCTCTGGCTCTGGGCAGTGTCTCCAGCCCTGGGCAAGGGGCCCAGGGCAGCTTTCCATGGCAAGCAGCCATCACAATGGCTCCAGGCCTTGGCTGCCTGGCACCAAACTGAGGAAGGGTCTGTGTGGCTGCTGCCGTGGCCCCTGAGCGCATCCAGGAGCGTCAGTGCCATTGTCCCTGGAACAGCCTCGGCACCGCTTTGTCCTGAGGGTGCCAGGGCAGCCGAGGACACAACAGCTCTGCATGCAAGTGGCCCTGGAGCCTGACTGCAGAAACGGGACCTTGGGGTGCTTTCCAAGGAAACTTGGGGTGATGAGCATTGCTGTGGCACCCAAACCCAGCAGTGGGGCCAGTGCATTGTCTGTGGCCACAGTCCCTTGCAATGACCCAGGGCAGGTTGGGATGATGATCCACCCTCCCAGCTGGCCCAGGGCAGCTCTGCAGGGCTCTTGGTGGTGCCTTGGGCTTGGCACACACTTGAGGAGGGTGTCTGTTTACAATGGGGAAACTTTGTCTTATAGCAACCTAAACTATTTTATACTCTTTGCTGTGTACAGCCAATTCTCCAAGCACAGCAGGTCTCAGGTGAGTGAGGAGATACAGGATGGGGCTGGGGAATGTGCAGCAAGGTTGCCCACATTGGGTCACACCTCAAGGCACAGCTTCTCTGAGCAGGCCAGGCCTCCTGAGGAGAGACCATGGATCAATATCAATATCAATCACAGAATGCTGCAATCACCTCTGCTCTAAAGAGAAATTGAATAAAATACTTCTTTTACATGAGAATGTATATTCATTAGAAGCACTTTGAAGTACTGAGGGACTCAGAGAAGCTTCTGTGTTACTGTCACAATCCGCCCAACCCAAGCGGGAGTCGTGACTGGTTCTTTTATGGATCTCAGAGCACAAAAGACACAGCAGGGGACAAAACCAGTTTACTTTTGCAGAAATGCACTTTATTTAGTAACAACCAAAATGCGATAGTGGGACAGAAAAAGAGAAAGAGAGAGAGAAAAGGGGGGTCGGGATTATAGCTACCAAGATGGGCAGACGAATCCTCGTGGAGCAGCCAATAGATGTCTGTTGCCATGTGGGGAGATCTCAGGAGTCTCCTCTGAGAAAGTCACTTTTATAGTCCTTTCCCAAAGTGAGTGGCTTCTGGCCAAAAGGTGAAAAGATTTATGGACTATTGTATTTGTAGATAATTACCCTGAGGAACAGGTGGAAACAGGACGCTTCAAGGCACACCAAACCATCTTTGTTGTTATGAACACACGCAAGGCAGCCCATAGCGGACCAGTCCATTGTTCTTCCATCTGTGGGAGCTTTGTTGAGTCAGCGCCCCGTGACTAGTTGTCATGAGAAACCAGTCCTGGTGGGCATCACCTGCGGAACAGTCCCTTGGTTGTTCCTGCCATCCCTGGCCAGCGCAGGCCTCAGGCGAGGGTCGTTGGGCAGAAACAGACGAGAGGCTCAGATGGACTCTAACAACAGGGAATATGGAAATAGCAACTGGAGAGAGAATATGGGATGGAGATACAGAGGATGGGACAGGGAACAGAAATAGCCGATGGAGAGATTTTGTGTCAGAGGGGCTTCCAGTGCCCGTCCCTCGAGAGGCCTGGGTTGAGGAGCAGCAAGCGGAGCCGTGCAGCCCAGGGCCGCTCCGTGCCTCGTCTGCCTCCCTGCAGGGCCAAGCCCCCATGGGACACGCGGCTTCTCCTGCCCAGGCCCTCCATGGGCAGCCGTGTGCCCCCAGGAAACGTCCCTCCTGCTCCAGGCGGGCGCTGCGGGCGCTGCGGGGGCTGTTCCGCTGTCCCTGCCTGAGGCCACGGCCCGAGCACTGAGGGAGATGAGGAGCAGCTCCGAGCAGCAGGAGGCTCAGCCCTGGTGGCCCTGTGGCTCTGCCCTCCTGTGCAGGCACACCCAGCAGCTCGCATGGAGTCTCTGGCTGTGCTTTCCCTGCCCGGCTCGGCTCCCCCAGGCTGGGGCTGGAACGGGACGGCCCCGCTCCCACCGGTCCCGCTCCTCTGGTGCCGCAGCAGCAGCTGCTCAGGGCAGCGCAGGGGCATGGAGAAGAAAAGGCAGATGAAAACGATGAAGAATATGAAGACGACAATGATGACAAGGCAGATGAAGGTGAAGGGAATGAAGAAAAAAATGAAGGCGAAGATGAAGACAGGGAAGAAGATAAAGACGACAAGTGACGATAAAGCAGATGACGACCAAGACAATGAAGAAGAAGACAAAAGTGAAGAACATGATGACAACAAAGCAGATAAAGATGAAGATGACGAATATGAAGATTAAGAAAAGGGAGAAGACCAAGAATAATTTCAAAATGCATATAAGAATAGTCATAATTTTAGAATTCATAGAAGATTAGGAATAGGAATAGGAATAGGAATAGGAATAGGAATAAAAATTAAGAAATACATAGAAGAAGCAGAGAAGAATAGATACAATAGCATATAACAAGTAATTAGAATAGCTAAGAAGAGCAGGCAGGAAAAAAAAGAATTATAAAAAGAAGGATTATTTAAGAATACAGAAATGAAAATAAAATTGAATGAACAAAAAAAACCTAGGAAATTTGTTTTTATTACATATTGTGTATTTCTATTCCAGAACATAAATACACGAATATACAATATATTGTAATATTGATACATAATGATTTCCTGGTCACATGAATTCACTGGGCACTCTGTGCCAAGCCCTGCCGATCCTCCCAGGGAACAATTCCTTCCAAAACCCCCTCAGGGCTGATTCCCTGGAGCCAGGCTGGGTGTATTCTCAGCAGCCCTGCCTGCCCTGAGCACCCTGTGCAGGCCGTGAGGGGTTTCCCTTGTGTAGCCCCAGCTGAGGCAGCAACAGCTCTGTGCTGTTCGTGACACATCCCTGTGGCAGCAGCTGCACGGGCTGTGCAGCCAAAGAGCCAGAGCAGCGCACACAGCACTGCAGCAGCACCGCAGCTCTGGGGCTGGGCTGATCCTGCTGCCTGAAGAACATGAAAAAAAAATACCTATAGAATAATATTAGATACTTTAAAGTACATATTAGAAGACAAGAAGAAAAAAAGTAGAAAGAACATGGAGAGTAAGAGCAAGAATAATAATTGAATAATTCACAAATGATAACATTTTATTAATAATGTAGGAACAGCCACAGGGTCTGTATCCTGGCACAGGGACAGCACCCAGGGAGCGGCTGGAGCTGTGCCAGGAGGGATTTAGGTTGGATTTTCGAGCAAGGTTCTCCCCACAGAGGGTGCAGGGCACTGCCCAGGATCCCCAGGGATGGGCTCAGCCCTGAGGCTGCCAGAGCTGCAGGAGCGTTTGGAGCCTGGGCAGCGCCCTGCTGGCAGCAGGGACCCAGCCCCGCCTCGGGCTCTGTCCCCGCGGCGCCGCAGAGCCCAGGGGACACCTGCGAGAGCGGCTGCGGTGCTCGGCCATTGCTCTGCCACCACCGGCACCAGGACCCCCAAAAACACCTCCCGGGGACTCCCCGATGTCCCCCCGAGGGGCATCTGCGACTCGGCTCGGGAGCGCTGCAAGCTCCAAACATCGCGTCGCCCGTACTGGCAGAAAGAATGAAATAGGGAGCCCCTAATATATTTCGTGTCAGCTCCAAATATCCCTTCCCCCCTTCAAAAAACCACCCAGGATATTTGGGGCGAGCTCCCCCTCCCCGGGCACCTGCGGGATGCGGGGGAGATGGTCTGGGTGCAAAGGAGCTGCGGATACAGAGAGCGGGGAACGCACGTGGTGCCTCCTCTCAATCCTCCTTATCCTTCCTCCTCCTCTGTCTCTCCTCTTCCTCCTCCTCCTCCCCTTCCTCCGACCCTCTGGCCGTGTGGCTGGGGCGGGACACGAAGGGAAAGGGCTGGGTCCCAAACTGAGCAAGGATGAGCGAATACTTAGGGGAAACAATGGGAAAGTGCAGCATTTTTGGACTGATAATATATCCTACTGTTGTTTCAGCCGACTGCTTCGAAGACCTGACAATTTCAGCAAGGGCTCTTCGACCCCCATTGACAATTCCACAAAATACTCAACTGGCAAAAGCGATAGATCTGCCATTGCATCCATTGGAACATCAAGTAATGCCGGCGATTGGCGAAGGGCATCCACACTACAATGACCATGTCAAAGTACACGCGTTATGGTTGAAGTACATAACCCATGAACAGCCAACTATTACTTGGGACTTGATATATAATAACAGGAAAATAACCATCACAGGGATGGTGAACACCGGACGTGACACTGATTTCATATATTTCATATATTTTCTGACCTCGAGAATGGAATTTGATTGTACCTTTGGGTCAAATCAGAGGCATTGGAGGAAGTTCTCTATGCCTCCAAAGTGAAAATTCAATAACATTCAGAGGACCCGGACAGAAGACAGCTATTGCTCATCCATTTGTAGTGCAAAAGCCATTCACTGTATGAGGAAGAGATCTCCTTTCACAATGGAACATGTACCTGACAATGGATTTTTTGTAGGGCTCACTGCGCCACTTGCAACTCCAAAACTGACATGGAAAACTGATACGCCTCGTTGGGTGGATCAGTGGGCATTGGAGAAGAAGAAGTTGAGTGCATTGAAAACTTTGGTAAAAGAACAACTAGAAAAAGGACACAAAACCGACAAAAAGCCCTTGGAATTTTCCAGTGTTTGTCATCCGAAAAAAGTCTTCTGGATTGTGGAGATTGCTTCACGACCTCAGAAAATTTGAATGAAATAGTGGAGGAGATGGGACCTCTTCAGCAAGGACTTCCATCACTCACAATGATTCCCAGAGACTGGCCTCTTGTTATTATTGACCTCAAAGACTGCTTTTTTCAGTATTCCACTTCACGAAGACGATGCTCACCAGATGGCATTTTCTGTTTCAAGTTTGAACAGAGAAGAGCAGATGAAGAGGTATCATTGGGTTCTTTTACCCCAAGGCCTCAATGACTCGCCAACAATTTGTCAATGGTATGTGGTGCAAACTTTGGCTCCAGCAAGACACAAACATCCCAAAGCAAGAATTATACACCATATAGATGATTTGCTGATTGCTGTGTCAACAGACCGAGAATTGCAAGAAGTCCATGCTTCTGTGATCAAAGAAATACAAAAAGCAGGACTCGAAGTCAGCACTTCAAAGACGCAAGAAATCGCACCCTGGAAATACCTTGGATGGAAAATCACCAGACAGACAATCAAACCTCAAAAATTAAAGATCAGCTCAAAAGTCAACAATCTCCAAGATCTGCAGCAACTTCTTGGCGAGATCAACTGGATGAGATCGATTTTTGGAACCACGAATGAAGACCTTTCATCTTTGTTCGATCTTCTGAAAGGAGACAACAATATCAAATCCCTCAGGACTCTTATGCCAAAAGAACAAGCAAGCTTGCAAAAAGTTGCAGAAATGATACAAGACAGACAAGCACACCAATATGTGGACTCTTTACCATTCCATTTAGCAGTGTTGGGAGAAGAAACACAGCTATATGGTTTGATTTTTCAGTGGGACAAACACAAAAAAGACCCTCTTTTAATTATAGAATGGGTTTTCCCATCTTACAGATTTCCAAGGACAATTCTTACAGATTTAGAAATGACAGCACAAGTGATAATAAAGGGAAGAACGAGGTTGATGAGAATGACGGGCAAGGACTTTTCAATGAACAATGCAGCAAGGACCACAGATTTCTACAATACCAATGAATCAAAAAATGGATGAGGCAGCAGCTTGGCCTTAATCTCAACAAGTAACACCTTTGAACAGACAAATTCCTATAGAGATCTGCAACAGCAGCTCAAGATACTTTAGTTGATTGGACAAATATTAGAATGGACTTGACAAGAAGCAGAGAATGTCCTGGGATTGGGACTGGTGAAATAGCCATGCCAGTGAATTATGACCTAAAGGACAAAACCAAAGATGGCAAAAATTAAATCATGATTTAGTTAAAAATTTTATTAAGGCAATTAGAGATTATGGACTGGGATCTTCATATTTTAAACAGTTTTTAAAAGGTATTCTCAATGAATGGACCGACATACATTGGAAAAGTTTTAGACAAGTTTTTGAAAAAATGGGGTGTCAGACACACATTTGGCATTCCACATTCATCCACGGGACAGGCAATCATAGAAAGGACTCATCACACACTGAAAACAATCCTTGAAAAACACAAAAGGGGGGAGTCAGAGGCAACGCCTCACATGAAATTGTACAAAGCATTATATGTGTTGAATTTTTTAAATGGATCTTTTTCAGAGCCGACACCACCTATCGTAAGACACTTCATGAATGAGACAAGAGCCAAACTGAAGGAGAATCCTTTAGTTATGGCAAAAAATCTTGAAACAGGTAAAATTGAAGGTCCTTTCAAATTAATCACGTGGGGAAAAGGGTTTGCTTGTGTCTCCACAGATAAAGGTCTGAAGTGGGTGCCTGCGAAGTGCGTCAAACTGTACCGGGCTCCAGCACAAGCAGAAACCAGCCCTGAGTGTGAGGAAAGGAACTTGCAGACCAAGACAAGGAACAGTGACATGAATTCTTCAAACGAAGCAGAAAAAACTTAAGGGACTTACACAAAATCATGTTTGTATATGGAATCCTGTGTATAATCTTTTTGGCGAGGATTTTGGGCAACGATATGGATTTAGCCATGAGGCAGCCCAAGGAGAATGTGTGGGAAAGTTTAGCACAGGCAGCGGGGTTGGACACGACTTGTTTGACACACTCTAGGCTGAAAAAGCCATTTTCAACGTGTCTGATGGCCGTTCCAGTGGAGGAATGGGCAACCCCAAAGGTTGATAAATGGTATACGTGGGTTCACTCTCTCCCTGAAGTTTCTTTCGAACCAGAAGAATTAGAAATCTTTGGTTCGATGAAAATGGATTTTTGTGTGAAATTTGAAGGTTCAGAGGTGACGAAAAAACAGATAGATGTCACCCCAAACCAGGATTTTTATAAAAATGATAGTTTATGGTGCAATGAGACATTGATTTCAGACAAACCATCCTCCCAAGTTCCTGTGCCACAAGGAGTCTTTTTCGTCTGCGGGGACAGAATTTGGCCTACTATCCCTGCAAACATCAAAGGGAGAAGCCACTGGATCATGGATGGATGGTTTGTTCGACTTTTTTGACCTCTCACCCTTATGGAGAGAGATCTTGAAAGTTGTTTTTTTATGTATTAGTAGGGATTGTTATTTTCTTTGTTGTCTTTTTGATTGTTCTACCTTGTATTTTTCATTGTATTCGAAGGGCTCTGGACAAAACCGTGAAGAAGGTCTTTTTGCTGCAAACAGAGGGGGGAGATGTGGGAGTACAGGGTTTTTTCCCTGGCTCCTTTGGGGGTGCCAAAACCCCCCTGGCAGACCCCTCAGAGACCCCGGAGTGCTGAGCAGGAGCTGCAGGGACAGGATTTGGCTCCTTGGGAGAATCTGCCCACATTGAGAGAAGAGACACAGAAAATAATGATGAGTAGAGTGTAAATTAGAATGTTAGAACGTAGATAAATAGGTTTTCTTGAATGTTTATGATAAGGGACACGTGGCCAAGATAGAGAATTTGGGGGGTGGGCACCTTTTCCTCCTTCTTCTCCATGTCATCCATGTTGGGTGACACGTTGGCACTCTTGGATTGGTTGGGGTCAGGGCTGGACCATTTAATAAAATTGTATTGTATTGGTAACATTTTGTAAACATGTAATACGTAGTACTAACTATATAAGATAAGCCCTGCCTTGACCAGGCAGATTCCACCATGGATGCCAGGCTGAGCAGACAGCTGCTGGCCAGGCAAAAGGTCCCAGAGATAAGAAATAATAAACAGTCCTTGGAAAAAGGGAAAACCGTCTCCAGCAGTCTCTCTTCGGCGGCTTCGGGAGAAAACCAGGGTTTGAAACACCTTCGTGTCCCTCTGGGGTGATCTCGGGGCAGAGGAGGAACCCCAGACTGGGACAATCCATGACTTGGGGTGTCAGTGATCAGCCAGGAAAATGGGGGGAAGGCAGCTTTGGAAATGTAAAGTTCCTGATGTTCACTGAAATCTCAGGGTGCTGAAGATGAAATATGGCCTTTCCAAAGAACCAAATACAACCATATTGCTGCATGGAATGAAGAGGCGGAGCAAGCAGAAAACATCTGAGTACATGGGGTAGGTTAAGAATGAGGGTGGATTCTTACTTTTGCTCTTTGCCCATGGGAAGTGGGGGTTTCAAAAAGTAAAAAAAAAAGGCTGGAGTTGTGCCGTTAGTTAAATATTAGTTTTTTTTTGTTAAAAAAAAAAACAAAAAAACTATTGGGAGCCTAGCTGCAGCTCTGACACTCACCCCAGTGTATTGCAAGACGCCGGGACAATGAAAAGGCGAAACATAGGTCATGGTGTCCTTGTGACTGTTCAGAAAAGAAAAACAAAGTCATAAAACATTTACAGTGACTGCTCAAGGATTTAGGAAAGCACATCTGGAGAGACAAGATCCTGTTTTGACTATAGTAGAACTACTTCAAAGAGATGATTTTGCAATAGCTTTATTTGATTTATGTTATCCAAGACGTACCTATTAACAAGTAGCTTTTATAGAAAGGAAAACATTGTAACCAATCAGACTGCATGTTAGAAAATGTATCCCTTATACACTAATGTATAAAAAGAGGTAGTTGAACTAATAAAGTGGACTCCTTTGCAGCAAAAAGATCTCAGTGTCTGAGTCTCATTCCTAAGGGGCTGCAACATTGGGGCACCAGGGAAGGAACAGCATCATCCCAGGAATCCTGTGAGAGATTCCCCAGAGCGGCCCAACCTGGGGCCTGGGCAAGGGATGGATTCAGGCAGGCAAATACATCCAGGGGCTGCCTGGGCTATGGCAGTGAGGCCCAGCCCTGTTTCATGTCTTTCTGCTCTTCATTTCTATTTAGTCCTTTGTATTTATCCTCATGGCCCTCACAATGGGATTAGATTTCACTTTCTTACAAGGCAAAACCTTAGTTATTTTATTTCCACTAAACAACCATGTGTATTACCAGCTTAAATGACTTCTCTCTGATTTATCTGCATCTTGCTCATTTACAGCAAGATGCATCAAGCACCTCTGTTAAAATACAGATGCCTCCCTGGAAAGAGGACAATCTTGCTATTTTCTGAAGAATCTTAACTTTGATGATGCACCAAATTTTACAAATCCAAGAGGAAAAAAGCCTACAGATCAGTTTTACAATTTCAAAAGCTGATTCCTCAACTCTTCCACACCAGTTTCCTCATTGGCAACGTTCAGCAGTGATATCAAACAAGCACAGAAAACAAATGGGAGAAGAAATGCAGACAGCCAGCAGGGGACCACCTCACAAAATACTAGGAAGAAACAGCACCCAGCAACAATTTCACTACAAGATGGACGGATCTTGTATTCAGCTTCAACGCAACACATGGACTTGCTTACTTTCAAAGCCTGTCCAATTTTCAATTAAAAGTAGAAAAATAACTCCTCTTCACATGCATCATTACTGTTAAGCCTTGTCTATGTCTTCAGCTTTTCTTATTTGACTTACAGGATAATGAAATGTATTGAGATGGGATTTCAAGGCAGGTGGTGGACAAGGTATGGGAAGTATGTGTTGTTTTAGAATCCTCAACATCAGCAGACAATTTGCTCAAGTGTAATTCTTTTTTTTTCAAGCAAAAGAACCACCTAGTGTTTTTATCTTCCCTGGTGTTTCCAAGGAAAACACTATTAGCTTTCTAGGCATACAGTGCCTGGCTATTGGAATATATGCACTTAGCAAGCAATGTAATTTTAAGAACAATCTGCTGAAGCAGTGTTTTATTTTTTAAGATATTTTATTTAACTACTTGCTAGAAGAAGGAAAAGTGTTTCAAATCACAGTTTTGCCCTCCTTTATCCTTATTCAACAGCATGGATCTTTGAGTGCATGAGCAAATGGTTAAACTTAATGTGGCACATGTTTGCTGTTACTGCTGAATATATCTTCTGCTATACTGCCAATTTTCAGAGAAAAAGTTAGAATCAAAAGATGTAGTTAAGAAAAATAACAAACAATATTTCTTCTTGACTCCCTGAGCACTCAGGTTACTCTTCATCTCATCTATTATTCCTCAGTCTCAGAACAGAATAAGCCTAGTCCTGTTACATCTAATTCAACTGCAAGTACCATTTTTACCCAAGTAATTTTCACCCCTTACACCCTTTCAGTTGTGACGTTTTATTAACTTCTTGGTTTTGTTTATTTGTTTCCCTGCAGCCATGGGTAACAAATGTTAGTTCATGTGAAATATAAATCAGACAGAAACAGTACATCACCTGTGGAGATTCTGGGTTTCTTTTCCTTTTCTGGATAGTTATCAAAGTTAACAGAAATTTCCTTACTTCTCACACACGAAAACCAGCACAAACTTCCCAAAATGCAGTTTTAGAAAAGGCATGCATGTTGGACCATAATTACATGTAGGTCAGTGGAATAGCTTCAGTAAAGGGGAAAATTAAAGGAGAATACCTGACCAATAGGTTAGCAAAAGGTGAGCATTAATGGATCAATAGATCAATTTAAGTGCCAAGTGTCCAGAGTAGCTTTCAAGGGTGATAATGGATTTTAGCATCACAGATTTTGATTGTTCACTATAACAGTGCTGTTTGAGCCATTATATGACTGAATTATTAGGATTTCTGTATCAGCTTCGATGTAAAACTTGACTCTGGACTGAATTGTGTCACTTAAGGAAATTCAGAAGGAAATGATTTTATACATTCAACGAAATTAAATGTATTCTGCATTCCTGGTGTCACCATTTGCCACCCTAAAACAAATTGTGCACCAAGCTTGCTGTAAAAAACCCATGCACTGGTATAACCCGTGCTGGTATCTTCCAGAGAAGGAGAATCAGGGAGGTCTAGATCCATGTGTTCAGTAAGAGAGAGCAGAGAACAAATGAACCAAGGAAATAAATAAGGAGAGAGAGAGGCAGGCTGAAATAAACACTTTTGCATTGCTGGAGTTATGCCTCCACAAATCCATATGCAGACATAGTAATTCTATGAACAAATCCCAACTTCTCCCTGCCCCTCCCAAGTGAATGACTAGATCTAAAGTTTAGAACAATAAGACAAAAATCTCCCAAGGCTTAGTGGCTTCATCTGTCATATGGTGACTATACCCCTGATGCACAAAGTTCCTTAATCAATACTTACTTCTCATATTTCTTTTTAAAATTAGAATGCAAGCACCATATCCATAATGCAATATTTCTGAAGCCTAAAACCTAAGACTCTCATCCCAATTAAAACGCAGCAAGCAGATTGGTTTTAACACTCAGTGGCATTCTTTTTCTGGACTCATTCCTTCACAGACCACACAGTTATAAATAATCCATGCACAGAGCAATTAGACCTTTTTCTTGTTTTATGGGTTACAGACTATGCCTGTGCAAGTGTCATAAAATATTCTAAAGCACTACAATGCAACAGAACACATTTAAATCCCTACATTAAGAGGAATTGAATAATTTTGATACTTAATTGCTCTTCTTCTGTCATATGGTTACAGTCTTTTGAGTGAATCACGCAATTTCTGAGTCCAGACCAAAGAATGACTGCTATCCAAAGTCATTTTAGGAAGGGGCATTTTTAGCACCTGCAAATGATTAAATGTGATGATGAAATAGGACATGGACAACTTTGAGGACCTGCAATTTTCACACAACAAATCAGAACTGAAACAACAGAAAGGGAACTCCACACTTTTTATGGTAGAGAAGCAATGGTTTTGACATATTTTGAAAGACTGATTTCATGTGCTTACAGGATCCTGTGAATGACAAGGGACAATTGGGCAACTGAAACCAGAGAGAAAACTCTGCTTCAGTGGCCTCACACCAAGACTCACATGGTTCTATTCTGTGCAGAACTTGGAATAAAACTGAGGCAGAGGGAAAGCTACAGAACAGAGATGCACACTTGGCTTTGTTTTTATTATTTAAAGCTAAAATTTCTACAGTGCTTTCTCAGCTCTTGCAGAAATGCTCTTTATAGCCTTTAAACATGGACCAGGTTACAAGGAATTATGCAGTAGCTGTAGAGATGCTTTAGGAGACTTTGCAGCAACAACTGAAACTTTGCCCTCCTCTATGCAGAAAAGATTCAATATAGCCTGGGGAATTATATCCAAGGAAAGAAACAGTGAGAAAATCTTTCTTAATCATTTTGCAAAATAAATTTAGACTGTGAAAGACTGGGAAGAATATTAATCTGTTTGATCATACACACTCTTTTTTAAGACAATTATGCAGCAGAAGCATTTAGCATAAAAATACAAACTTTGAAATTTGAGTGTAAAGTGTAGTACAGGGAAATGAAACTGACAGAAGGAGACTGAAGGAGGCTAATTAGAAAATGTGTGGAAGAGCATAACCATTTGACAACACAAAACATTATGGACCATGTATTGTTTTTATCACCAAGAATTCCCCAAATAAAAGGCATTATTAAGAAGGCAGGCAAATACATCCAGGGGCTGCCTGGGCTATGGCAGTGAGGCCCAGCCCTGTTTCATATCTTTCTGCTCTTCATTTCTATTTAGTCCTTTGTATTTATCCTCATGACCCTCACAATGGGATTAGATGTCACTTTCTTACAAGGCAAAACCTTAGTTATTTTATTTCCACTAAACAACCATGTGTATTACCAGCTTAAATGACTTCTCTCTGACTTATCTGCATCTTGCTCATTTACAGCAAGATGCATCAAGCACCTCTCTTAAAATACAGATGCCTCCCTGGAAAGAGGACAATCTTGCTATTTTCTGAAGAATCTTAACTTTGATGATGTACCAAATTTTACAAATCCAAGAGGAAAAAAGCCTACAGATCAGTTTTACAGTTTCAAAAGCTGATTCCTCAACTCTTCCACACCAGTTTGCTTATTGGCAACGTTCAGCAGTGATACCAAACAAGCACAGAAAACAAATGGGAGAAGAAATGCAGACAGCCATACAACCAACTGCCAGCACAAGAAACACGCTGTGCTCTTGTCACTGACAGTTTCTGTCTCATGGTTGAGATGAACCAGAAGTGGAAAGTGGCCACAGGGAGCCCCACACGACGAGTCACACAAGCTACTGAAGGTGAAGGTGAATCAAGTGCACTTGCTGAACTCAAAGCCATTCAGCTGGCCCTGGACACTGCTGGAAGAGAAAATTGGCCAAAGCTCTACCCTTGTACTGAATCAGAAATAGTAACCAATGTTCTGTGCAGTTACCTAGAAAGGTAAAAAAAGGCCAGCTAGCAACATAAAGGAAAACCAACTGAGGGTGCTGATGAGTGCAAAAACATTGCCACTCAGACAAACTCTGTAAAAGTCCATCATGTAGACGACCATAACCCCAAAAGTCAGGCTAGTAAAGAACACTGAAACAAGGAACAAGTAGATCGAGCTGCAAAAATAGAGATGTCACAAATAAATTTAAATCAGCAACATAAGGGAGAGTTGTTCCTAGCTCAACAGGCTCATACTGCCTCAAGCCATCAAGGCAAAAATGCCACCTATATGTAGGCACAAAACTGAAAAGCAGGTTTATCTATAAATTGCATTACTCAAGTTATTCATAACTGTAAGACATGTGCTAAAATCAAGCAAGCCAAGCACATAAAGCCTCTCTAATATGGGGGGCAGTATTCCAAATATAAGTATAAAGAAGCCCAGCAAATGAACTACATCACACTGCCTCAAACCCCCCAAGGCAAGTGCTACGTGATCACAATTGTAGAAGCCACCACTAGATCATTAGAAACCCACCCTGTACCTCACACTACTACTCAAAACACCGTCTGAAGCCCAAAAAAGCAAGTCCTATAAAGACACAGCACCCCTGAGATAATTGTCAGACAACAGGACCCATTTCAAGAACAGCCTTAGAAACACCTCAGCCAAAAACCAGGATATTGAATAAATAGATCATATCCCTTATCACACACCAGCTGCCAGCAAAGTTGAACTGTACAACAGACTACTTAAAATTACCCTAAAAGCACTTGGCAGGGAAACATCCAAAAATTGAGAAATGAACTTAACAAAAGCCACCTAAATAGTCAACACCTGAGAGTCCATCACTCAAGCAAGTCCTGCCCAGTCTGAAGCCTTGCACACAGTGGATGGGGATAAAGTCCCTGGAGTACACATAAAAGGTATTTTAAGACTGTTTAGATCTGGTCCACCTCAAGCAAAAGCAAACCAATCTGTACAATTGTTTTTGCTCAAACACCTAGTTACACTTAGTAGGTAATGCAGAAAGACAAAGAAATCCATTGAGTACCACAGAAAAACCCAATCTTAAGGGAGAACTGTGTGTAAAGTTTCAGTGTGGATAAAAATATATAGCAGAGTTGAAGGAAGGTATTAATTAAGGTAGGAAGCAGATGGTAATAGAATAAGGAGTAGATCATGTCTTAAGTTGCAATGCAAGATGCAAGCAGAAGTATACATTCTATCAGCTTCTGCTGAAACCAGGTGGAGCAGGGCTCCTTATCTCTTCCATGACCCATCCCTCACAACTCTTCCCCACAAGGAGTTATACCTTATGGGAGATGCCCCAGCCAAGGAGAAAAGCCAAGGATTTCCTACCTAAATAAAATCTGAAATTTGAAACATCAGAGCAACCTTTCCCACTAAATTCCCAGAAGAAGACCAGGCCTACCATCATCACCACTAGATGTTCAAAAAGTAACTACACCCTTCTCCAAAATCATTGCTCCAACAAAACCACATCAGCCCCTCCAAGAAAACTACAGGTACCATTATTCAGATTGTAACCAACACCTTGAGCAACAGGGTTACAGGCTGCATTCTGACCTTGCCAGCATTTCAGTCTTTACATTACTATACTTTTATTTTAATTTTCCCAGTGAAAAACTGCTATTCTAAATCCCATATCTTTGCCAGGGAGCTCCTTAATTTCCAAGTCATATTAATTTAGAGGGAGGGAGTTTACATTTTCCATTTCAAGAGAAGCTCCAGAGCTCCTCAGCAGACACCTGTCTGTCAAACCAAGACAGTGCCCTGCTGCAGCTCCATCCCCATGGCAGGATCCGCGCTGGATGATCCCCAGGGATCCCCGGTGGGCAGAGCCCCCCTGAGCCCTGGTGCTGCTGATCCGTGTTGGGAAGACACCTGGCTGGGGCTCCACATCCTCCCCGTGGCCTGGATTTTCTCTGCATTTCTCTTTGTCCTTCCCAAACACCTAAAACCAGGGTAAAAATAGAGATGTTAAATAACGACCTGCTTGGGGACACGGGGGGATCTTCCAGGGGATGCGGGGGACGCTCGGTTCCAGGGATTTGAGGGGTTCCGGGAGGGACCTGGGGGTTGTTCAGGGCATTGGGCACCCCAGTTCCAGCGACTCTGGCTGCGCTGGGAGAGGAGGAGGAGCGGGAGGAAGAGGAGGAGCGGGAAGAGACGGAAGAGAAGCAGCCGCAGGAAGAAGAGGAGGGATTTTGGAAGCATGCGCCTTTCCCGCCGGCTCGCTGACTTCGCAGTACCCGGGTCCGGCACCATCGCGCCCTCAAAAACCCTCAGGTGAGCGGGGAGGGAGAGCTCGCCCCAAATCCATCATGGGGGCTCCGTGAGGATTTATTTTGCGTTCAGGGGATGTTTGGATCTTGCAGGAGCCCTAAAGCCGAGCCGAAATGGCCTGCGGGATCTTGGCGGCTCCTTGGGCATCGGGGAGTCGGGGAGGGGCGATTCGGCCTGGGGATCCCCGGCAGAGCGGGGGGGAGCGGCGGAGGCCCGAGGGGCGATCCCGGAGCCGGGGGACCCCCGGCAGCCTGGAGGGGTGCGGGAGGTTGGTGCTGAGCGGGCTCCGGGCCCCCCGAGGCTGAAAGGGGCGCTGACTGCTCCAGCTGCCCTTGGGCAGCGCCACCATCAAACCCAACGCGCTCAGCCCTTGTTTTCCCCCCAAACCAGGATTTCCCAAACCTTGGCTGCGTTGAGTAGGAGGAGGCTGCTAGGACGAGGAAGATGGCCCAGGTGCTCCAGGCAGGTGAGGAGGAAGTCAGTGCCCCTTTCCCCCTGTGTCCTGCTCCATCTCCCAGCCCAGCACGGCCCCGGCTGCAGCACAGCCTTGGGGGGATCTCCTTGCCCTTCCCTCTGGCATGGAGGCAAATCCCATCCTCTCCTTGTCCTTCCTCCCCCAGACAAGGAGCTGAGCACGGACAGCAGGGAGGACAAATCCCCGCGGCACAGCCTCGGGCAAGAGGCCGTTTGCAGCGGCTCCACGGCGCAGGAATGCAACGGGGAGGAAAAGCCCCGCAGATCCCGCAGCAGGAGGGGCTGCAAATGCACAGCCCGGGGATCCCAGCAGGAAAGAGCCAGCCCGGGCCGGGGAGGCGGCCGGAGCTCGGAGCTGGGGCTGCGTGAGCAGCTTCACCATGGGGAGAAGCCCCACAAGTGCTCAGAATGTGGGAAGGGATTCACGTGGAGATCCAACCTGATCCAACACCGGAGAATCCACACAGGGGAACGGCCCTACGAGTGTGGGGAGTGTGGGAAAAGATTCAAACTCAGCTCACACCTGACTGTTCACCAAAGGAGCCACACTGGGGAGAGGCCCTATGACTGTGAGGAGTGTGGGAAGACATTCATCCAGAACTCACACCTGACTGTGCATCAGAGGTTCCACACAGGGGAGAGACCCTATGAGTGTGATAAATGCAGGAAGAGATTTGAGAGCAGGTCCAGCCTTCTGAAGCACTATCGCACTCACTGGGATGAGAGGCCCTTCTCCTGCCACGACTGCGGGAAGGGATTCAAGCGAAACTCCAACCTCGTCAGGCACCAGCGCATCCACACTGGGGAGAGACCCTACGAGTGTCCCGAGTGTGGGAAGAGCTTCTCCAGGAGATCTCACTTGAGCAGTCACCAAAGGAGTCTCCACTGAGAGAAGCCCTGCGCTTCCCCCGAGTGCAGGAAAAGCTTCGTGCTGGCTCCCTGTGACCTGGATTTTTTTACCTTTCTGTTTGTCATTCCCAGACTCCCAGTACCGGGGTAAAAATGAAGACATTGAACTAAGACATGCCTGCATACACAGGGGCATCTTCCAGAGGATGTGGGGGACCCTGTGTTCCAGGGACTTCAGGTTTCCTTGGGGGTTGCTCAGGGCTTTGGGCACCCCAGGCCCAGCGGCTCTGGCTGCACTGGGAGATGCTGACGGAGGTTCTGGGGCAGCTGATCAAGGACCCCCTGCCCTGACACCCTCCCCGTTTCCCCCTGACCCAGCTCCCGCTGTCCCCTGTCCAGGATCCTCCTCTCCCCACTGTCACTGCCCTTGCCCCCAGCCCATTCCTGTCTCACACCACTCCTGCCCCCATCCTAGTTCAGATCCCATTCCCGGTATCATTCCTTGTCCTGTGTTCTCTGCCTGGTTACCGTTCACATATTCCCAGTCCCATATTCCCTGTCCTGTTCCCCTTCTAGTATTCCTGATCCCAGTGCCATTCCAATATTTCCATTTCTGTATTTCCAGTCTCCTTCCCATATTCCCATTCCCAATCCTTTTGCCTTATCCCCATGTCTTTTCCCTATATTCTAAATCCCCATCCCATATTTTTACCCCAGTTTCTGTTTCCATATTTCCTGCTCTGTTCCCATATTATCATTCCCTGTTCCTGTTTTCATTCACATTCCAATGTCCCTTTCCCAGTCCCCACTCTCAGTCCCTGTCCCCATTCCCAGTTGTTGGAAAGTGGAACAGAGAAGCCTCTCTGACTCCCTCTGAGAGAGAACAGTATACAAGAATTAAATTTAATATATTTTGGCAAATTAAAATACAGGAAACCACACAGACATGAAATAGAGCTCTAGGTTTTAGTATAAGGAATTATAAATATTAAGTAGCATAGATATGAAGTAGAAGTTTAAATCTTAGTGTGAAGTACATAGAAATATGTTTTAAATACCATAAAAAGTTAAGGCCGTGGAATCTCCTATAAAATAGTGGCTGCTTTGAGACAATAAAAACTTAGTTCTAGACAAAATAAAATTACAGTAGGAATATTATATATTCTTCACATAGAACAGATAGGCCATATGCACAAGTTATATGTAGACTTTAGTATTATGGAATTCTAATAGGTTTAGGAGAAATTCATCAGGTTCATGGTTTTGGCTCATTGGGTAATTTGTCAATAAAAATCCGTGTGTTGGAGCCAGAGCTCTCTCTTGCTCCTCTGTCTTTGCTCTGTCCTCCTCCACCACCATCATCATCACCACTACCAGCATGTGAGAGAAGAAGAAGAGGAAGATGAAGAAGGAAAGAACAGGAGAAGAAAGGCCAGGGAGCATCTGCCTCTGGAGACTCTGCACCAGCCGCAGCTTCGACCTCTTGCAGCAGAGAGCTGCTCCTGCTTCCATCGGGACTTTATGGCAGAGAGATTGAACAGGGACTGGAGAGCCTTGGGCTCTTTGCCTTTGGAGCCTGACGTGCCTTCACAAGAAACAACTTTACAGCAGCCAGCAGCTGCTCTGCTCTGGGAAGATCTAAAGCCACAACCAATCCCCACAGCCGGTGCCAGTCCCGGTTGTGGACACTGCTGGAGGCCCAGGCACATTTTAGCTAGGCCTTTCTCTCAAGTTCTAAGTATTTTGCTCAGGCCATGAAACTTTCTCAGCCTCTAGACAGGATTTTTCCCAGGCTAGAGATTCCTTCTTTACTGTAAACACAAAAGAAAGAATCATAACAGAGAAACACCTGCAAGGTCCCTGAGAAAGCCAGGGAGGAGAGGTGTCTCCTTCTCTGATCAATGCTCTGTCTGTATTTTGTTTTGTACGAATTGTCTTATTTAAGGCAATGGTTTCTTTCAATAAATTGCTCTTTCTTGCTCTTTTCTGCACCAAGCAAGAGAGTGTCTTGTTGCTGTTTTTTAGCTGCTCCATAACCCTTCCACAGCAACAGAGCCAGACACAGCATCAGCAAATCACCACTGCTGTGTTTTGGCAGGACTTTGGTTCTGCACGTTCAAAGCAACAGCAGCTTGTGGCATTTTTGTCACTGAAGCTCAGCACTGACTGAAGTGGCATTTTGAATGCACTCCCTAACTGCAAAACACCTTCAGACACACTTTAATGACAGACAGGCAGCAGTAAAATCTGTGCTTTGCTGCTATGAGACAGGTCAGAGGGGCAGAGCATATCAAATAAAGGGACTGCTGCTTTAGCTGCCAGGCTGTGCAGAACACAGCAGCACTGCAAGTTAATTCACTGCTCTCACATTCCAGTCATTGTACTGTAGTCATTGCACACCAGTGGTCTTTGAAATACTAATTATCTATTAAAACTGATCTTCAGAAGAGCTTCAGCAGCATGTGACTGACCAGACACTGCTGTGAATACCATGAACTGTGTGGACCACTCTGAAAACTTAATCTTGATGAAAGTAAGATTGGCAACTTCTGTTTCCCAAAAGATCAAAAGGCACTGTAAATGCAGGAAACAAAAGCATTATCTTTCAAAAACAGATAATTATCAAATTCTAAAGAATTATCTTTCATCTTTCTGCTGATGGCAGTTTCCCTAAAACTCTCCTTACTGCACTCAGAGGAAGCAACAAGTTTCCCCCTGCCCAGCACCCGGTCTTGTATTTCACACTGCAGTACAAATGCAGGTATCCTAACAGGACTGTGCAGTCCATGTGCAGTTTTTAAGGACATGCCCAAATGGATGATTGGCTGTGTTTACACTGACCAGGACACAGACATGTTCACTAAGTGTGTCTGATCAGGAAGAATTTTCTCTAGCATACATTTAAGAGGTTTATATTACTTATATCCATTTTGTTCTTAGTGACAACAGAACAATTGCTCAAATTTAAGTTTCTGTTTTCTTCATCTCCTTAATGCATGCAGCAGAAGAACCTGCATCCTTTAATGCAATGGTAAGGTTTTGACAGCCATGACAGACTTAAAATTGGAGTGTATCTCAGTGTGAGTAAACCAGACTGGATGTCAGTGTGACTCACCTCAGTTTTGGCCATGCTAAATTGTATTAGAATCATATATTCTGACATCTGCACAGTCTAACTAAAACAGTGCAGAGCCCTTGGTGTTATGGGATTGCTGATGTAAAAGACCTTTGCTTCCACACCACTTTTCACAGCTGACTCACAGCTTTCTTTCAATGTCCTATCGATTCCTGCAATCGAATCTTAAGAGCAGAGGGAACTCTGTTTCCTGCAATTTCTGTGTAGGGCTCAGTAAATCATTTACAAAGATATAATACCTGAAAAATCCCTACATAGAGCAGTGTAAAAAAATACTTTGGCATTTTCCTGTCTTCATAAACAAATGCAAATATCAATAGTAACCACTTCAAGCCATTTTTTTTCTTGCTGAGTTTTTAGAACTGAGCCTCTGGCATTTTGACACAGTGTTCTCATTTTGTTTGCTTTCAGAACCAGCGCTTATTTTTAGTCATCAGAGATTGCATTATCCAAAAGAAATAAAACTGTCATGAATTGGCAATAAATGAAAAGAAATTCATTTAACAAAACACTCCATCAAGCTGCTGCATGTAAGACTCTCTGATTGTCAGAGCCTGAAATGAGGGATGCAGAACTCCAGGCGGGCTCTTTAAAATTCTGCTTATTATATCCAAATGATTCAGTAATTTATTTATCATTTAAAATGCTGTTTATTGTATCCATGTGATGCAGTAATTCACAGGCCGTGGGTGACAAGAGCCCAGCCCACAGCCTGACAGCCACATCTGTGGGTTCCTCTGAAAGCTTCCTCTAGTTCTGGTTACAATGCATTCAATAATTTTCATTACAGAGCATCCTAAGACATGACAACCAATCAATGCCTTCACTACCACCTGTAGCCTATCATACCTGCGACATTACAATATTCTTGTTACTATTTTCCAATCACAAATGGTTAGTGTGTTTCAGTTTAAGCTAGGAGTTGTTTTTCAGTTTTCTTCCAGTGGAAAATCCTGAGATCTTTTCTCTACTTGCAACATGGTATTTTTGTTTGCCTGTGAAAATTCTTTTCCTTGGCAAAAACATCTTTTGTTTGAGGTGGATTTATCCTTTGCTCAGAGTCATAAAAGCCCCTTCCAACTCACTGCCCTTTGCCTTCTTAGTTACCCGGTAAGACTGGCTCAGCAATTCTTTTCTTCTAAATCACAACTTGCCCTCATCTCTCTTCCTTCTTCAGATTCTACATTCAAAAATCTTTCTGTTGTACACACACGTCTGTGAGACCTTCCTGTCAACTCCTCATCCTTCCTAACGCATGGGTCTGTGCCCTATAGGGGATGGGGCTGTGCCCTGTAGGGGACGGTGTCCTGCCCTATAGGGGATGGAGGTTGTGCCCTATACAAAATCAACATCCCCATTTCCAGATGTCAGTTAGGAGGAGGCGTTTGGTGCAACAAAGGCAGCCGGGCTTCTCAGTGGTGGCGACTCTGGTCTGGCAGAAATCCACTCCTGGCTAAGGGCCCTGAATTGGAATGGTAGCTATTTTCCACAGGACATTAATCTCACCATGCCAGTTTCCAGATGTCACTTAGGAGAAGGCATTTGACAGTCCAATGGCAGCCATGGTCCGAGGATATGGCAGCTTTGGTCTGGGAGAAATCCTGCGCCATATGGACTTTGAGAGGGCGGTAGCCCAGTCCCAGCTAACAGACCCTGTTGGCTCTTTTCCATGTGAAACAAATCTAACCATCCCAGTTTCCTGATGTCAGTTCAGAGGAGGCTTTTGGCACACCAAATGCAGCCATGGTCCTAGGAGTTGGCAGCTTTGGTCTGGGAGAAATCCTGCACCCTATGAAATTTTAGCAGGTGGGAGCCCAGTCCCAGTGAGAGGCCCCTGGATATCAATGTTGGCTCTTTTCCATGGGAAACAAAACTCACCATCCCAGTTTCCTGATGTCAGTTGAGAGGAAACATTTGGTGCACCAAAGGCAGCCACTGTCCTAGGAGGTGGCATCTTTACAGGGCACACACCCACAGATTTTTCTCTCTTGAGGCTTCAGAGAGTTCAGCCTCCTTTTATCCTTAACTCCCGGCCACACTTTGCCCTCTTCCCTTCCCCGTTGGCCAAGGTACTCAGGAGATACAGCCTTCCCAACCCGTGTACCCCATATTCCCCCTTGAATCTGGCATTTCCCCCCGAAGTTCAGAAGTTCATCCTTGTGCAGACTCTTGTCTGGTTCAGGAGCCAAGCTGTGTGGGCCCAGTAACAAACCTGCTGCCCAAAGCTAGTAGAAACTTTACAACCCATTTCAAAGACCCTAACAGCCATCCCTTCACCCATGAAGTGATTTGTAAAGACATTAGCACACATCTTTCCTCTCACATTGATGTTTCCTCTGCTGCTAACAGACTTTTAAAGCCAGCCTTTGGCCTGACCTCTCTGCTGTTGTAGTTCCATGGACAGAGGTTGTTGTCTCTTCCCCCTTCCATGGGCAGGCCGCTGTTCAGCCATCTCCAGGACAGCAGGGCCCCACCCCACAGCACTGTGACGTAGGAAGACAAAAACCATCACTCCAAATGTCCCCCATCCTCCTTCTTCCCAGGCATGTGGCTCTGCCAGTGGGGTTTGCTGCTGGTTGCCACAGGAAAAAGAAGAGCACTGTGATACTGTGGGGCTCAATGGAACCAAACATCCATTGTGACACTACAGAGCCTCACAGAACCCAGAGTCCATGGTGACACAACAGGGCCTTGTGGAACCAAGGAGTCCAAAGGCCTAAAACAGATCTTGCATGGCTCTGCCTTGGAAAGAGAAACCTCCTTGGCACACACTTAAGAAGGGTGTCTGTTTGTAATGGGGAAACTCAGGAGTTTTAGATTGCTTCAAAAAGAGAAAAGGAAGAAAACCCCTGTTTCCCTGAATGCTGCCAGATCTCCAAGCAAAGCAGATCCCAGGTGATTGAGGACAGACAAGATGGGGTTGGGCAATGTGGAGCAAGGTTGTCCACACTGGATCAGACCTCAAGGTAGAGCTTCTCTGAGCAGGCCAGATCTCCTGAAGAGAGACCCTGGATCAATACCAATCACAGAACGCTGCAATCAACTCTGCTCTGAAGAGAAACAGTAATAAAAGACACTCTTTAAAATAGGAACACTTATTTCTAAGAAGCTCTTTGAAATATTTCTCCATAACTCTAGAAAAAACCTTTCCTAATCAACTGCACTGGACCAGAGGGAAAGAAAGGCAGAGCCATGGTTTGTCAGGACTGACTTGATCCCAGTGAGCCCCGTGGTGCATTTGGTGCTGAGCCCTTGAACCTCAGGGCCTGAGAAGAGATTGCACAAACCTTTCCAGGAGCCCCAGTCAGAAGAAAAACCCAAAGTGTCTCAAAGCATTAATGGGTCCCACTGAGGTCCATCCCCAACACAGGCTCCTCATGGACTCCTTGAAGGTGAGAATTGGAGGCCATGACTGCCCAAAAACCTCTCAGAGACTCAGAAAATGTTATAAATAGATATGTTAGATTTTGTCCAATTAATCGAAACAACAAGGTTAAGTTTAGCAGCAATTTATTAATAACACCAATTGAATATAAATGAATACAATCAAAATATATTAGTTACGTAGATTTAAGTAAATACAAAATCTGGCAGTGAGTAATTTAGTATAATTGAGGTTTCATTCGAATAAAGCAGAAGCAAAACTGACCGGGGGTACGGGCAGGGCCCTTCCTCTCACACCGTACCAAACCAATTGAGCTAAAAATCTCACTTACATACTGTTTACTAATACATATTAATACAGAAGCTTCTGGAAAGCTCCTCCTCATTTCTATTCCCAAAATCCACATCCCTGTGTTGTGTTGCCATGCGTCACCAGTGGTCGGGGTCTCTCCTCCTTTCGGGGTCTTGTTTCCGATGAAGGCTCTGGGTCTTCCTCAGTGTTCGCTGTGTGACCTCGCAGGGAGCGCAGGCGCACTGAGCTCAGGGTTATATCATTAAATATATGTTCCCACAACAGGCCTTAGTCCAGTGTGCAGTGCCTGGAACGATCCCAATTTGGCTCAATTCAAGGTCAAAAGTTTTATTTCTAGGTGCTGTTTTTAGACCTATATCCTTACTATCATCACTCCCACCAAACAACTGAAGGATAATTCCATCTGCTTTGTTTAACCATTTCCTTTATCCTTTCTACTTTATAACAATTAAATACAATTTTTCTATTGAGTATTAAGCAACAATTTTGCTAATATAGTTACAATTTAATTAGCACGAATCACCTTTATAACAGTACCATGCCCGAATTTTTGAGGTACCATTTCCAACTGTTTTGGGGGACCATTCCCAAGTTTTTTGGGGGAACATTCCTGCGTTCTTGGAAGAAATGTTTGTGAATTTTTGAGGAATATTTCTGAATTATTGAGGGAACATTCTGGAATTTTCATAGGACCATTACGGAATTTTTGGGGACCATTCCTGGATTTTTTGGGGACCACTCCATGGTGTTTGGGGAACATTGCTGGGGTTTCTGAGGGAACGTTTCTGAATTTTGGGGACCATTTCTGAATTTTTGGGGACCATTCCCAGGTGTTTTGGGGTGCCATTCCCAGGTGTTTTGGGGTGCCATTCCCAGGTGTTTTGGGGTACCATTCCCAGGTGTTTTGGGGTACCATTCCCAGGTGTTTTGGGGTACCATTCTTGGTTTCTTGGGCTGTCCCTGGCCCCATTCCCCATGCCAGGTTCCCGGGTTCAAGGAGCTGTGCCTGTGCCCGGGCGCCACAACATCCCCTTGGTGCAGTTCAACACCGAGATGAAGGCGGCGCCGCCCGCGGGGCCCTGCAGGGCTCCAAGATCACCCAGAGCATCCCACAAAGATCTCCTGCACCAAAAAGGGATTCCAAACCCGAAAAACGCTTGCCTGGAATACCTGTAAACTGTCCCAAAGCATCCCAAATCACAGAGCAATGCCACAAAATTCCAGAGAAACACCTCAAAGCCACCCCTGAATACCCCAAAACTGCCCCAAAACACCCCAAAATCCCAGAGAAATGCCTCAAAACCACCCCTGAATACCCCAAAACTGTCCAGAAATGCCCCAAATCTTTTCAGGCCGCTCCAAAATCCTATGGAAACACCCCAAAATCCCATAGAAAGCCCCTAAAATCCCTCCAAACCACCGCTAAATGCTATAGAAACACCCTAAAATCCCTCCAACCCCCCCCCCAAATCTCTCAATGCTGCCCCCAAAATCCCAGAATTGCTCAAAACCAGCCCAAAATGCAAAAAATCCCAGAAAACTGTCCACAAATCCCATTGAATTGACTCCAAATCCCATACAAATACTCTAAAATCCCCCAAAACTGTTCCAAAAATGGTCCTGACCCTGTTCCAAAGCTTCCACCTGCCCCCACTCCCCCAGGTCAGTTCAGCTCAGCCCAAATCCTCCATTTTTTACCCGAAATCCTCCCTTTTTTATCCCAAATCTTCCATTTTGTATTCTAGATCTTCCTTTTTTATCCCAAATTATTTTTTATCCCAAATCCCCCATTTTTTAGCCTCAAAATTCTTCTTTGTATACTCCAAATGCCCTTTTAAGACCCCAAATTTGCCTTTTCACAGCCCAAACCTGTTGTGCATCCCAAATCCCTTTTCCCACCTCAAAATCTCCTTTTCCCACCCCACAACCCCTTCTTCCACCCAAGGTCCTTTCCTGTCTACGCCAAATCCTTTTTCTGACCCAAAATCCTCAATCCCCACCCCAAATCCCCCTTTCCTCCCTCCAAATATCCTTTTCCATCTCAAAATCTCCTTTTCCCACCCCAAATCCCCTTTTTAGGTTTCCCCAGGTGTTTTTGGGGTTCCACTGGGGTTTTTGGGGTTTTTCCCAGCATCGTACCCAGGGTCTCTGCAGACATTGCACCAGGAGCTGCCCCCACCCCAAATGAATCCCAAATCAACCTTAAATCAACCCCAAATGAACCCAGCTGTGTTCCTCAGGGCTGGAATGGTTTGGGGGGGAGTTTGGGGTCTGGTGGATTTGACCCCAAAGTTTGGGGAAGGGAGAGGTTTGATCCTAAAGTCTCGGCGGGGGGGGGGTTGATACTCCTGGGTTTGGGATCAGAGGGTTTGACCCCAGAATTTGGGGATCAGGGGCATTTAACCCAAATTTTGGGATCAGAGGGGTTGGACATTCCAAATATTTCAAACCCCAGAGGTTGGGAATTGGGGGTTTAACCCCAAAGTTTGGGGTCTAAGGGATTTTGATCCTCAAACTTAGGGTCAAGGGTGTCTTACACCTCAGGATTTGGGGTTTGGGGAGGTTTGGCACCAAATTTTGGGGATTTGGAGGATTTAACCCCAGAGTTAGCAGTTGGGGGCTGAGATGATCCTAAAATTTGTGATCTGGGGGGGGGGGGGGTTTGACACCCAGGGGTTTGGGTCTGGGGGGTTTTTGACCTCAGAATTTGGCAATCAGCGGGGCTGAATCCCAAATTTTAGGATCAGAGGTGTTGGACACCCCAAAGACTTCAAACCCCGACGTTTGGGGATTGGGGGGTTTTGACCCCCTCAGTTTGGGGTGAAGGTTGAGATCAAAACGATTCCCTGGAAACAGCAGTGAGACTGGGAACGGGATTGGGAACAGGATCAGAATTGGGAATGGGAACGGGATCAGGATCGGGAACGGGATCGGGAACAGGAATGAAATAGCAATTGGGAATGCAATCGAATTTGGGAATGGGAATGGAATCAGGATTGGGAAAGGGATCGAGATTGCAAATGGGATAGGGATTAGAAAGGGGAATGAGATCGGGAACGGGAATGGGAACAGAATTAGGGATGGGAACGGGATTGGGATTGAGAATGGGAACAGGAATGGGATGAAGATTGGGAATGGGAACGAGATAGGGATCAGGACCAGTAATGGGATCGGGATTGGAATGGGAATAGGAATGGGATCAGGATCAGGAACAGGACTGGGAATGGGAAGGGGAACAGTAAGAAGATTGAGAATGGGATCAGGAACAGGAATGTGTTAGGGATTGGGAACAGGATTGGGAATGGGAAGAAGTTTGGGAAGGGGAACAGGAACGAGATAGGGATTGGGAACAAGATCTGGGTGCTAAAGCCATGATATAAATAGGTGCCTTGGTTGGGAAATCTCAAATTGGAGAACCAAAACCAGTACAGGCAGGAACAACTTTTCCTGGCTGGGAACTGGAATTCCAGACCCTGGCAGTGTGATCCATGCAGGACCATCCAGACTGGGATGATGGGGGCTGGGATCACATGGACTGGGATCCTCCTGACTGGGACTGCACAGACTGGGACCAGATGGATCAGGGCCTTCCAGACTGGGATTGTACAAACTGGAAACACATGGACTGGGATTGTACAAACTGGGACCATATGGACTGGGATTGTACAAACTGGGACCATATGGACTGGGATTGTACAAACTGGGACCATATGGACTGGGATTGTACACACTGGGACCATATGGACTGGGATTGTACAAACTGGGATCATATGGACTGGGATTGTACAAACTGGGACCATATGGACCGTTCTGGCTGCACCAGGACGATGTGAACCGATGGGGCCCCGCCCCACCCAGGGGTCCCTCCCAGTCCTGTTCGGGAGCGCAGCCAAAACTCCCCGGAGTGAACTCGGAGGTCCCAGAGCGCTCCCGGTGTCAGTCCCAGTCTTGGAGCAGTCCTGGAGCGCTCCTGGTGCTGAATCTGATCCTGGTGTTGATCTCAATTCCAGAGCAGGGCTGGTCTTGGTCTCAGTCTAATTCCTATATGAGTACCAGTCTCGGTGCTGGTTCTGTTTTCAGTCTTGGTCTCAGTCACTATCTCAGAGTGGTTCTGGTCCCAGTGCTGGTACCGGTGCCGGTGCTGGTCCCAGAGTGCTCATAGTGCCAATCTCAGTCTCGGTGCTGGTTCTGGTGTTGGTGCTGGTCTCAGTCTTGGTCCCAGTGCCAGTTCTGGAGCCCATTTTGGTCTTGGTCTCCATACCAAAGATTTTTGGCCTGTTTGGGTGATTTTAGGATAAACTGGGCAGTTTTAGGTTGGATTTTAGGCACCATTTGGATAACGTTAAGTCCATTTTCAGAATTTTAGACCCCATTTGGTGTGGATTTGAGGCCCCTTTGGCTGATTTTAGGCCAAACCTAGTGGATTTAGGCTGCATTTGAGGCCCTTTCAGGTGATTTTAGGCCAAACCAGGCCCTTTTAGGGCTGTGTGGCCCTTTGGCTCTGCCCCTTTCCCCTCACAGTTCCCACCCCAGAGAGAGGAGAGCCCCAGAACCCCAAAGCGGGACCCCGAGAGGGGGGAGGGACCCCTGGGATTGCCGGGACCCCGGCGGGGGTGCTGGGGCTGGAGGGGCGCGATGGCCGCAAAGGGGTTCGGGGGTCCCGGTGCCGGGAATGGCTGCTCCCAGTATGAGCCCGGTCACTCCCAGTATGATCCTGGTCACTTCCCCTCGGTGCCGGCGGGATCCCTGTTGTTCCCAGTATGAACCCAGTCATTCCCAGTCATTCCCCATGATGACACACTTTGCCCCCAGCAGGGTCCCAGTTGCTGCCAGTTCCTCCAGCTTTTGTCTAGTGTGTTCCCAGTTCTCCCAGTTGCCCCCAGTACAGTCGCAATCACTCCCGGTGTAACAGAGTATGTGTAAGGCTTTGCTAATCAAACATTGCTAAATTAGGGAACACGGCCAAAAGACCACTGAAACTTGCTTAAGGAAAACGTGTAGGCGAAGGAGGCAGAGACGTAAGGAAGGGGAGAATGCTGGAAAGCCCCAGGGGTCAGCACAAACACATCCTATGGACCCCGACCACAAAATCCCCCAGCCTTTCACCTAGGGGAGGCACAGAAACCGAGGTCAAAATTACAGCATTACAGGAACCAGCAAGGGGAATTTTAATTAAGAAAAGGAATCCACCACTTTTCTTTTACTTTATGTATTTGATAATCATTTTAGGCTGCATATGGGAAAAGGGAGTGCGGGCAGAAGGTAACCTCCATCAACCATTTAAGAGGTGCTTAATTAGATAGGAAAATCAACATGTGATACAGACTACTACAACTCCTGGAACACCTAGTTTCACGATCACTCTGTGCCAAATAGTGCCTATATACCCTTGCTCAAATCTGAAAGGATTCTATTTCTGTCCTAGCTCCAACCCCGGACGAGGGTATTGTAATAGCCCTGGACAGTATTATTGTGCACACTGGGGATGTGAAACAATTGCATCACACTGGAATCCAGGAGCAGGAAGAAATAAAGCTCTTAGTGTAGAATGGAAACCAAAAAAATGTATACCTCCCAAGAGAGAATGCAGCAGGGGAATAATCCAAACAGGACAAGTGATGATTATTCCCAGAATCACATACCACCCTGAAGAATTTGTGTATGATAATCAGAACTCTCCAAACCATCATTTACAAAAACGAGAACCATTTATCACTTTGACTATAGCCACCCTGATGGCTGTAGGAATTGCAGGTGCAGGGACAGGGATAACCTCACTTGTGCAGCAGAACCAAAAGTTTCAATCACTCGGAATAGCTGTAGATAAGGATGTAATTCCAATTGAAAAATCAATCAGTGCATTAGAAAAATGGTTAAAATCGCTGTCAGAAGTAGTATTGCAAAACCATAGGGGACTTGACCTTATGTTTTTACAACAAGGAGGATTATGTGCTGCACTAGGGGAACAGTGTTGTGTTTATGCAGACCATACTGGAGTTGTTAGGGATACCATGACTGAACTCTGGGAGAGCCTAGAGAAACAAAAACAAGAAAGAGAACTGGAGCAGAGCTGGTATGAGTCCTGGTTTAACCATTCTCCATGGCTAACTACCCTACTGTCCACTATTGCAGGACCCCTAATATTGGTGATTTTAGTGTTGACATTTGGACCATGTATTTTTAACAAAATCATTACAATAGTCAAAAGAAAGCTGGAAGCCCTGCACTTAATGTTGGTAAGAGCACAGTATGAGCCTATACAGGACGAAGGGTTAGAACTGAGCCACGCAGAATTGCAAAGATTTGATCAGCAAAAATGATAAAAAGGGGAAATTGTAACAGAGTACATGTAAGACTTTGCTAATCAAACATTGCTAAGTTAGGGAACATGGCCAAAAGACCACTGAGACTTGCTTAAGCTAGCTGAAAGATTATATCTCAAATAGCCACAAACATCTGTATGTGCCCAGTTTGTGGATGCTTGCAAAAAAAGATAGGAAAAAGTCAACCAATGGCTAAGAGAAGAAGACCATGGCCTTCCTCCCCACGACCACCAGGAGCCAGGAAGAGCCCCCAGCAACTGGCTGTGCAGACACAGAAAGAACGTGAGAAGATGCTGAAAGGCACGGACACGGGAGAAGATGAAAATAACAGAGGGACTGACACGGAGTGGGGTGCGCGCCGCTGGTGGAGCGGAGACTCCCCGGACCCCAGCGCTGATTTGCTTATTGCTGCTTGCTCAATAAATTCTTTATTGATTCCATTTATTGGAGTTGATCAATTTATTACAGATAAATTTATAACAATGCAGACCTAGAATGGGGCAGGGACAGGGAATCGGGACAGGGAATGGGAATGCAGTCAGGGACTGGGAATTCTGCACTTGTCATGGGGACAGGGACCTCGACAAGGACCAAGACCTGGAATATAAGACAGGGATAGGGAATGGAATTGGGAATGGGACTAGGAAAAGGAACAGGGACAGTGAATGTGTTCAGGGACCGGGAATGACAATGGGAATAATGCAGTGGGACTGAGAATGGGACCAGGTGTGGAAATGGAACTGAAAAGAAGACGGGGACCAGGAATTTGGCTGATAGAATGGGGACAGGGAGCTGGACTACAAGACTGAGAGCGTGAAGGGAACAAGGAATAAGGGACAGGGTCTGGAACTACAGGATCGAGACCAAGACTGAGAATGGGATGGGGAATGGCGACAGGGACTGAGAATAGGGACAGAGACAGGGACTGGGTGTCAGGATTGTTTATGGCTTTAGATCTTCCCAGAGCAGAGCAGCTGCTGGCTGCTGTAAAGTTGTTCCTTGTGAAGGCACGTCAGGCTCCAAAGGCAAAGAGCCCAAGGCTCTCCAGTCCCTGTTCAATCTCTCTGCCATAAAGTCCCGATGGAAGCAGGAGCAGCTCTCTGCTGCAAGAGGTCGAAGCTGCGGCTGGTGCAGAGTCTCCAGAGGCAGATGCTCCCTGGCCTTTCTTCTTCTGTTCTTTTCTTCTTCATCTTCCTCCTCTTCTTCTCTCACATGCTGATAGTGGTGAGGATGATGGTGGTGGATGAAGAGAGAGCGACGAGAGAGGAGTGGGAGAGAGCTCTGGCTCCAATACACGGATTTTTATTGACAAATTTCCCAATGAGCCAAAACCAGGAACCTGAAGCATTTCTCCTAAACCTATTAGAATTCTGGTTTTCTAATACAAAAGCTTGCATCTAACTTGTGCACATTGCCTATCTATTCTATCTGAAGAATATAAAATATATTTTTAATCTATTTTTATTCTGTCTAGAACTCTTTTTAAGCTCCCACTGCAGCTTGTTTTTTACATAAGATTCTATGGCTTTTACTTCTTAGGGCATTTAAAACATATTTCTACCTATTTCACACTATGATTTATACTTCTACTTCCTATCTATGCAACTTAATATTTCTATTTCTTAAACTAAACCTTAGAGATCTATTTCATGTTGGTGTGGCTTAGTATACTTCATTTCTGAAAATGTTTTTAATTTTATTCTTGCATTCTGTTCTCTCTCGGAGGGACTCAAAGAGGCTTCTGTGTTACACATTCCAACAACTGGAAATGAGGACAGACACAGGGAATGGAACTGGGAATGGGGACAGGGACATGGGAACAGGAGCAAAAAGAGGAACCAGGAATATGGAAATAATAACTGGGGAGATGATATGGGATGGGGATTAACAACATAAAACAGGGAATGGAAATGGGAATATGGTAACAGGATTCGCAATGGGGATATGGGAATGGGACTGGAAATACAGAAATTGAATTATGGGAATGGGAGTAGCACTGGGAATACAAAAAGGGAAACAGAACACAGAATATGGGACTGGGAATATGTGAATGGAAACCGGGCAAAGAATACGAGACATGGACAGGGAATGAAACCAGGAATGGGATTTGCACTGGGATGGGAGCAGGACAGGAGTGACAGTGGGGTGAGATGGGAACGGGCCAGGGGCGAAGGGACTGAAAGCAAGGAGAGGGGGATCCTGGACAGGGGACAGCAGGAGCTGGGAGAGGGGGACATGGGGACAGTGTCAGGGCAGGGGGTTGTTCATCAGCTGCCCCAGAACCTCCGCCAGGGTCTCCCAGCACAGCCACAGCTGCTGGGGCTGGGGTTCCTAAAGCCCTGAGCAACCCCCAAGTCCCTCCCTGAAACCCTCAAGTCTCTGGAACCCAGCATCCCCCACATCCCCTGGAATATGCTCCCATGTGCCCAACCATGTCGTTATTCAACATCTTCATTTTTACCTGGATGTCAGTATTTGGGAAGGACAAAGAGAAATGCAAAAAAAATCCAGGCCAAAGGGAGCCAGGAGGATGTGCAGCCCCCAGCCAGGTGTCTTCCCAACACGGATCAGCAGCACCAGGGCTCAGGGGGCCTCTGCCCACCGGGGGTCACTGGGGATCATCCAGCGCAGATCCTGCCATGGGGATGGAGCTGGAGCAGCGCACGAAGCTCTTCCTGCACTCGGGGCACTCGCAGGGCTTCCCTCAGTGGAGACTCCGTTGGTGTCTGGTCAAGTGAGGGCTGTGCCTGAAGCTCTTCCCACACACAGGACACTCGTAGGGTCTCTCCCCAGTGTGGATGAGCCGGTGGGTGACAAGGGCAGAGCTGTGCTTGAATCCCTTCCCACAGTCGGAGCAGCAGAAGGGTCTCTCATCCCAGTGAGTGCAATAGTGCTCAAGGAGATGAGAGCTGGTCTGAAACCTCTTCCTGCATTTATCACACTCGTAGGGTCTCTCCCCAGTGTGGATTCTCTGGTGCTCCATCAGGTTTGAGCTCTCCCTGAATCTCTTCCCACACTCCCCACACTCGTAGGGCCGTTCCCCCTTGTGGACTGGAGAGAGAAGCAGTGATTCAAGTCAGGCTGAGGGTTCAAGACCAGCACTCAAGAAGAGTGCCAAGACCTGTGGATTTGCATGTAGTTTGGGAATGGAGCACTAACCTTGGATTGGTACAGTCCTCAGGAGGAAGGGACAATTCCCACCCAATTCTCCCCTCATCTTCAAAGCTTTTGTATCCCAATGACATCCCCTTGTTGTCTCTGGGGTTTTATGGACTATCAGGAGCCAGGTCATAGAATCATGGGATGGTTTGAGTTGAAAGGGACTTTAAAAATCATCTCATTCCAGCCCTCTGCCATGGGCAGGGATAGTTCCCACTAGCCCAGGTTGCTCCAGCCTGGCATTTAGCATTTTCAGGGATGGGGCAGCCACAGCTTCTCTGGGCACCCTGTACTAGGTGAAAAACCACCCCCACAGGGAAGAATTTTTTCCTAATCAGGTATCACACTGAGAGATCCATACTGTTTCTGTCCCAGTGCTTTCAGAGCATTGTCCATAACCATCAACTGCCATGGATGCAGATGAACTTCAGCTTCTGGAGGTGATTCACCTTTGCAACAGAATTCATTGGCTCTGTGTGTCTTGATGTGAGACTGGTTTTGCAGCTAGGAGTTGGAATACCACCTGATGTCCCATGCAGGAGAAGGAGGGAATTAAAAAATAGGAAAGTGGTTTCACAGATCACATCAGGGATTGTGAACTGCAGAATCTGAAAGCCAGGAAAGCTTTGAAAATTTTAAAGGAAAGAATCATAGAATCATTTAAGTTTGAAAAGCCCTCTAAGATCGAGTCCCATGGTTCCCCCAGTACTGCCAAGGCCACCACTAACCCATGTCCCCAAAGTAGCCACATCTAGAAGAAACTGAAAGGATGCATTGAGAAAAGTTAACCAACATCATCTCTTGGTCATTGCAGAGGGCAGTGTCTGCCTCCAGCAGAGCTGTTTGCAGGCTCCAGTGATGTCACTGGGAATGCCTGGCTTGCTGAGGGATGGGACACTGGAAAGGGAACAGGTCTTTGTTGTACTAGAATATACAGATCAAGTGACACTTTGGGGTGTCCCTCAGCAGCTCCTAAGCCCCCCTCCCCTGCTCAGTACAAGGCAGACCTGTTCCATCACAGCAGTGCCTGCAGGTGAGAGCTCCCAGGTGCACAGGGAGCTCCCAGCACAGCAAAACTGCTCCAGTTCTGCTCCCCCAGGATGGATGCAGTGAGAGGATCAGTGGGAAGAGATGTGGGCTGTAATGTCCCAGTTATGCCCTCTGCTAGAGAAGATCCAGTGTGAGGCTGATGGAGTGCTTCACGGAAGTGGGGTTGGGACTTGGTGATCTTTAACATCTCTTCCCACCCAAACCATTCTGATTCTTCTTGCTTTCCTGTCCAGGTAGTGTGGACAAAAACTTGGAAGATATCCTGGCTCAAGACCAGGAGCATGAAAAGAGTAGCTCCATCATTCAACCTGCTCTCTTGAGGCAGCTGAGATCTCTTCAGACACAAGCATCCATCTCTTGCTGGGATGTTGCTTCTGCAGCCTGGCTCAGGGAAGCACTTGCACAATTTGCCAGCCCATCCCTTGGCCCAGCTCACAGAACTTGGACTGCTGTGGATCCTGTCTGACCAGGGGCAGGCTCACAGCTGTGCCCCAGTTGTGTGGAGAACTTGGGATGATAAAAAGAGCTGAAAACTGGGACACCCCTGAGGGTTTGTTTCCACAGTCATCCCCAGCCATAAATACAAGGGCTGTGATTTCTAAATCCCATCTTCCAGATTTCTTTCTGGCAGATGTCTGGATCCTTTTCTTTCAGTTTTGCAGTGCCTGGTCACAAAATCCTGTGCACGGCCTGGGATGAGTTTGTAGATCCAGGGTCTGCACTGAGCAGGATTCTGTCAACCAGAAACTGCACCAGGCAATTTCTTCTCTGAAGATGTGTCCATTGATGCCACTTCCTTATCTCTTTCCATGAGAAAGATAAATCAGTGTTTTGTCTGCAGTGCCAGAGTGAGATTCTCAGTGTGGAAATGTCACCATTGTGACAGTCCTTCAACCTCTGGAGGACAGTGCACTCCTGCCATCTCATGGACACCTCATGAACAGGGAGGAATTCCTCAAAAGGAAGAGGGGATTATGATGATTTTTTCTTCAAATCTACTTCAAGAGTTGAGAATTTAGCTAAGTATTAAACAGATTTTTTTTTTTTGGCCTTTTTTCAGGCTTTTGATTATGCAGTTTTCATAATGAACTCAGTGTGGTTGTTTCCGATTTGGCCCCGTAGCATCTGGCAGGGAGCCTCTGTCTGAATGTGAGACTTGCTGCATCCAGATTTGATTCCTTTTCCTTGGCAAAGCTTTGCCTCCTGCTGATGGAAGCTCTAAAGAAAAAAAAAATACCATGACATACAAAACACTGCCAAAAAACATCAGCATGCTTTCTGGCTGCCATTTATTGTGCAATGCAAACGTCTTGAGATTTAATATTTCTAAAACTGCTGTGCACCTGTTTGCAAGAGAAACTACCTTGTCACATGATTTTGCCAAATCACTTTAATTTTTTTTTTTTATTAGCTTTAGAGTGTGAGTTTCCTCCCTTTCCTCCCTCTTTTTCCTCTCCACCCCAAATTTCTCAATGCAAAAATCCTTGTTCCAAAGGTTTCTATCTGTAAATATGTGATGTATTTCTGCATTTCCCACTCTCTGGCTTTGATTGATCCTTATCTTCTACCAACAGTGAAAACTGCAATGACTGGGTGCATTTGTCTGGAAGATCCTGGTGTCTGCTGCAACCAATTTATACCAGATAAACTCCAGTTTGGCCCAACTGGGAGCTTGCCAGTGTTTGCAAGGTCACATTGGTTCAACCAGCTCTTCACTACCCCTCACTGGACTGAAGAGGGCTCTGCTGTCTGGCCACACCTCTCTGTCTGCCACAAAAGAAAGTTTCTTCTTCAGCTTGAGTTTATTTCAGTTGTTTTTCAAGGTAGATTTTAGCTCCACAGCTGCTTGGCTGGGATGGGAATCTGAGACAGAGCTGGATGTCACAGGTGGGCTGGGGTGAGCCAGGAGAGCTTGGAGTGAGGAAATCTCCTGAAAACAAGTGGCATCACTTCATTTTGCTCCCACCTGGTAGATCAAAGTATTGCTCAGTGATAACGCCTCCAGGTGTCACAGAAATAAAGTGCTTTGCTCAGGTTACACTTGCTTGTTGCTGGTGCCGCAAACAGAGTGTGCTGACTTCAGGAACTGTTCCTGAAGGAGCTTCTTCTAGTTTTCAGAAGAGTGGCAGCATGGTCTCATTTCCACCTCTGTTTGCCCAATTGTTTCTCTGCTCTTCAGGGAGCAGAAGGGCTGGGTGTAAATTGGCTTAAGTTCGAACCAGAACCATTTCACCACAGTAGGGCTGGTTGAGTTCAACAAGAATTTTCAGTCTAGATTCTGGAAGAGCACATGTTATAGAAAGAGCAAGAAAGATGGTTTTCTTTCTCTTTGTGGTCTTTTTCTTGATCATTTGCCTGAAGTTTGCTGCCTTCTTCCTAATTTCTGGCCTTTACCACCCCATTTACTCTGGCTAGTTAGTCATTATTTAGCAAAATTCCTTCTGCCTCTCTTTCCTACTTCCCCCTGCAAGCCGCTGCATGAGTTCTCATATCCTCTGCTTCAGCTCCCCTGGCCACAACTCGAGCTCTCCTGGCCTTTGCTCTTTGCTTCATTGCTTCTGTTGTGGAGATACTCCACAGCCTGGAGAGCAGGAGCAGCACTTCAGTAGCAGTCCAGAAAGGACACCCATGTGCAGGAATACAGAACATTTTCCTTCAGAAGGAATCTGCCATGGCAAGGACTCCTCTAGTTTTCTCCTCCATGAGCAGTTTGGATGCAGAGTGTGGGGCAGACGTACACCTTGGCATTGTCCTCCTCATCAATCCTTGGGTTCCCCTTGCACAGCCCCATC
>NW_027635466.1:0-37415 GCF_903797595.1 Erithacus rubecula | reverse complement strand
AAGGGCTTCTAATAAATCCACATTTCTATTTTAATGGATATCTTTCTCTCTTTAGAGCAGAGGTGATTGCAGTGACTGATACTGATCCATGGTCTCTCCTAAGGAGGTCTGGTCAGGTCAGAGAAGCTGTGCCTTGAGTTCTTGGAGAACTGGCTGCACACAATCAAAGAGGGGTCTTTCTTCTTTTATTTTAGCAATCTAAACTCCAGTTTCCCCAGTGAAAACAGACACCTTCCTCAAGTGTGTACAAAGTCCAAGGTGTCACCAAGGAGGTTCCCCTTCCCCAAGGCATAACTGTGAAAAATGAGGTTCACTTTCCTGGTAAATTTTAAAAGGCTTAATTTAAGACAAACAAACAAAAAAGCCCCCAAAACAGTAGGAGACAAAGACAATAAAGCAAAGGGTTAATAAGGCTGGGTTCTGGGCATCCAGCCAAGAGTACACACTAATTCAGAAGACACTTCTTTCAATGCATCAACATGCTGCATATTCATAGACTCTCATGCATTATTCAAAAACATTCCTCTTGAGCTCCCCCAGCCTGCCCATTCCTTCCATCCTGTAAATCAACATTCTTTATTTCTCTTTGTGGTTTTGTCTTGTTGTGGATGATCAATACATTTCTTCCCTGGGAGTCTTTGTGTCACTGCTATCTTCATCAGGGTAGGATAATCCAAGAACATTAAGGATTTCCTGATTATCTTTTAACATACTTTGAGTTAGTTACATAACAAAAGCTTTTTATATCACTATGCTATAGTCCAAGAAAAAATATATTTATCACACTACTATTTCTAAGTTTTGTTAATAGCAGAACTAAAAGGAACTATATTCATACAGCAAAGTTTTCCAACATTATACATATAGAATTAATTTTAATATTTATAAAAGCCAATAATATAGTATGTACTTATAACAATATCCTCCCTGTTTCTTTTTATAAATCATTTGGCTTGAGCAATAATACTTGTTTTCTAGCCTCCATTATTCACTACTTTTTTCTTAAATATTTTTTTCCTTCTTTTAAAAGGTCTTCTATATTATTTTGTTTCTTTAGTACCATGATCTTTTGTGCCATTCCAGATATAGTCAATTTTGGATTTATAGGCCTTGTTACCACTTGCATGCCTTGGACTACACTGGTGTTCAGTCAAAACAGGTAATCAAACAAGGAAGAAATATCAGACCAGCTGTAGCAGATCAAAGGAAGAAGCCTAGCTTATTCCACCACTCTATTCCCAATATGTTATCCCACCAGCTTGTTTTTAGCATTGATTCACATTTTTGTACCGGTACATGAGTTATTTTTCTGACATTATATGTAGGATGGGATCCCCATTGTCATCTATTTTTAAAGAACAATCTGATGTATTAAATTTCCTGCAGACCCCTCCTTCTTCAGCTAACAAATAGTCTAAAGCCAGCCTATTCTATTGGGGTTCAATATCCCCAACTCCCATCTTGTGCCCAGGCAGCTGGGTCGTATTTTTCCAATATAGGTTCAGAGGGCCATTCTGCATCTCCCCATTTTTAAAATCCTCCAATCAAATGCCTTTTCTTTCTTTTTAGATCCTCATAAACTGGTATTCCCAATTGATCTCCATTTGGTCCTGGGAAAAGAAAAGCTTCTAGCTGCATGATTTCCAGAGTACCGTATCATAATTCCCTTTCCACTGGGAGAGGAGGTCAGGATATGCTCTTTTTCCACATAGCCAAAATAAGCTATCTGGTGCTTTCCAATAACCTGGCCCAGAGCCAGAGGTGATCCCTTGCCAAGGCTGTGCCGTGGCACCTGCCCTGTGCCACGCTGGCTGCTCAGGCACCGCGGGACCAGCAGCAAACCCCAGTGCCAGGAGCAAAGGCCGGGTCAGCCAGACAGAAAGGGTCAGGGCTGGGCACTGTTTCCATGGCAGGCACTGCAACACCACACCTGGGTCTCCTGTCCCGGCAATGGCCATGGAAACCCCTGGCAGGGCTTGATGGCACCGACACTGGCACTGAGACACTGCTGGGCCGAGGGCCATGGCAGCCACCCCTGGGCTACACCGGAACCAGGATTGCCATGGCAAACAGCAAAAAGCCCCGTTGCTACTGTCCAGTGCCACCACAACCTGCAGGAGACACTTTGCTGAGGTCGGATCCGTGGCTATCAACCTTTTTCCTGCCGTGGTGGGGGACTGTCACGGTCACTCGCACTCAGGGCCCGTGGCCGGGCAGGGCTCCCATGGACACAGGCACTGAGCCTGTGCCAGAGTCGGCTGCCATGGCAACCATCCCAAAGGCCATGGCCAGGGCTGGGGGCATGGAAAGGAACCCGTGGAGCCGAGGCCATGGTGGATGGCTAAGAACAATGGTTTGGGCTGGGGCAGAGGGAATTTCCTTCTGGGGCTGTGTTTGGGCTGCTTCTGAGCACAGGGCTGAGCACACAGAGATGGTTTTGCTCTTGCTGAGCTCGCACAGAGCCAAGGCCTTTCCTGCCCCTCATGCAGCCATGCTGGGGAAGGGCTGGTGGTGCAGCAGAGGCTGGGAGGGGACACAGCCAGGACAGGTGACCGAAACTGACCCTGGGGATATTCCAGACCAAAGGACATCATGATCAGTATATAAAGTGGGGGGAACAAAGAAGAAGGGGGAATTTTAGAGTGATATTTTTTGTCTTCCTAGGATGAGGCCCTGTTTTGCTAGTAGACAAGTTCAGCACTGAAGACACAGACACCGACTTAAGGAACAGAGTAATTTATATAATGCAAAAGTGCAAAGAATTACAAAAGGAGAAGCTCAGCAATGCACCCAATCCTCACTACCAAAGATTGCCTGTAGTGATTAAGAGACAGCACCAGTTACCCTCAGGCTTTGCCATCCCCCAGGTGCACACATCAGCTGGGGAAGCTGTCACAGCCAAGGGCTGCAGAGCCACCCCAGACACTGGGAGTCCCTGTAGGTGCACCCACCTTTGCAGGCCACGAGGCTCCAACCTCGCTGTGAGAGGGCCCAGCTTCTACACTGATAAACAAACAAGCTGACATTACTTCTAGTGAGGGAACACCTGTGTAACATATGATATAATGTAATTGGTGTAAAGTTGTAAAATAATGTAGAATAAGCAATGCTGGTATGAATAAAATAATAAAAACTCAGAAACCAAAAAGAGGGCCATGGATGAAAAGGACACAAATTGCTTCATCACAGCATTGTAACATCCAACAAAAGCAGGACAACCCAGATTAACAAGTAAATAGCCGTGGCCACAGCAGAGATGGCTCTTTCAGGAACTGTCCAGGGAACACCCAGATGATGAGAGCCCAGCAAGCACCCACGATTAAGATAATCAGAGCCACCAGGAAAAAACATCTGAATGTCAGCTTCCCATAAACCAAGACCTGCAAGATAGATCTCAATACCATCTTCCCATAAACCAGAACCAGCCTTCATCAGAATTCATCATCTCCCAGAATATGGTTTTGTCCAGCTCAATGCAGTGAAAGAAAACCACATGAATATGCTGAACGAGGAAAGGAGACAAAGACCTCTGCTCCAGGCTAGCAAAGACTGTATGAAAACTGGACTGACCAAGGTGGATTTGTGAACACTGGGGCATCAGAGGGTGTTCACCCAGCGCCGATCCCGGGCTCAGCATTGTCCCTCACGATTGTGGCAGTCAGGGAGCATATCCCGGTCACAAAATAAATTATCGTTTATTTTTGATTATACTCAATTTGGCTGAATCTCTTTATTATCTATAACACCTGGTTTTATTCTCAATTTGGTTTCTCCCAAAGCCTGACCAGGCCTCACGGAGGAACCAAGGGAGGTGACTTTGGCCATACACGCCCGAACAAAGCCAGATGTGGCCTTGTCTGGTTTCTAAACACAGGAAGATAAATCCATGTTTCACCAATGCACATATACAGAGATCATATTGCTAACAAAGCTTCAGTAATGAGCTGATACAAATATAACATTTGGTTGGAAGGTTCATCTAGAGGTCAGCTTTGGCTCAGGGCTACCTCTCTCAGGGCCTGGTGTTCAGGCCTCAGTACTTCACTCAGTGCTTTGACCTAGAGATGAACTACAAACTTCATAGCAATTATTACCATAATAGAACCTTACATTTAGGTATTAGGCATAAAGGCATATGTTCTTGTACTTGTTCTTCAGTTAAGTGCTGTTCAAGTTCATTCCTCAGAGCTGTTAGCATTCCTTTAAATTCGCATTCCTTTTAAAACATGCCAGATTGGTTGCTATTCTGTATGCTCTTCATCAAATCCCCCCTTTTCCTTGAGACTGTGTCTCAATACTCCGTTTCCCAGCACAAAGTGTCACAACAGCTCTAACATGGAACCATAACACACCAAGTGCTCACACTGCAATGATTACAGTGACTGCAACAAACTCATTTCACAGCAGCCTCCAATTTGGAAGCCAATCCCACCATGAAGAATTTTCTTCTTTCTGCCACTCCTCTGCTGCTCTTTCTATCGAGGTGATGCCTGACTGGACTTCAAACACAGCACTGATAGACATTCCTGCAACATTCCTCCCCTAGAACAGCACAGGCTCCTCCCTGGCCAGCAAGCAGAGAATCCAAGGCCATGTGGTTCTGTAGAGCTCCAATTTGTGTTTGTTGGAGTCCAGAGGAGGTGCTATTGGATATTTTAATAGCATCACTTTTTACTTCTTCTAATAATCGATTAAGCTCATTAATGTAAACTCCACAGGATGAGGTAGTGCACGTGGGGCACAGGGTGAGCCTGAATCATTGGCTTTCTGAAATCAAAGGCACCCCTTGGGTGGAAAATGTTCTCTTGGCCCCAACTCTTCCTAGTGCCTGTTGCCAAAGTGCCCTCAAGGGAGGCATCAATATTGCTTGAAACAGGACCCAAACCACCCTTGAAGAAGTCATTTATAGGCAGTCTCCACACACCCAGCAGCTCCCATTCCCAGCACCAAAGGTCTGATTTCCTATTTCCCACTGGGGGCTGCTGATGGATCCAGGGCTCCTCCCTGTGCTCCTGTGGTATCCCCAGTGCCTTTGGGCCAGAGGAGTTTCATTATAGCCCTGCAGCTGGGAGTGCTGTGACACTGACCCTGACCAGCTCCAGCACCCCAAGTTCTATTGACATTGGAAGTGATGGTAAAGCACAGAAATCCTTTCACATTGTGGCCTCTAACTGTAACAGGGTTTGGTTTCTCCTGAAGGGAAATATTAGTGAATCCTATGAAACTCCTAATGTATTCCTTTGTTCCACAGCACAGCTTCCTGTAACCGTCCCTGCACTGGCTCCGTTAGGAGTCAGAACCCACTGAGAGAGTTCTGATCACCCCACAGGGTGGGCCCTCCAACAAACCCCATTCCTCCCAACATCAGTTGAGAACGTTTCCAGCCATTAGTTACATTGAATGTTTTGGTTGCTTTGATCTTTAAATTTTCATAAGAATTTCACGACTAATTCCTTGGTCAAACTCTAGAGGTGTTTCTGGCAAGCAAAGATTCTGACTGACTCTCAAGATACAATTTACAGACATAAGCAGTACTTTAGCAACAAGGTTATTCATTCTTTATCCTCAATCTCATTCGCGTTAGGAGCAATAATTCTGTTGTCCATGGAGCTGGCACCTTTTTAATTCCAGAATAATGCCTCCAAGGTCCTTTGCTGTTCAGCTTTACCGCACTGTCTGTGGGTGACAAGGCTTGGTCCCTTCCTTGGGGTCCTTTCCCCTCTGGCTGGAGAGGTGCCAGCTCCCAGTCCTTGAGGGCACCCAGGTTCCTGGTTGGAATTTGTGTGGAAATCCCTCAGTGTCACATCAGCCTTCACATGGAGCATTCCATAGATTCAGAGCATTTTCCAAAGGGGCCGCTGGGGCAAACAGGGAGATTTGGTCAGGCAGAATCTGTAAAACAACATCCCGTAACATCCACTTGTTCTGGCACAGAACACTTGGCTGCAGGGACATATTCCCATCATTCCTGCCCAGGTTTCAGGACTCAAACAGTGCTGTCTTTCCCCAGAGCTGTCCCTTCAGCTGGCTAATGAGGGCCATTTGGCCACTGCACCCACACTCTAGCTCTGTTATTATAGGTCTGGTGGACCCAAACCCTTTATCTCCACGAACAGCAATCATTTGAGGTGGATGTCCATTTTTCACAGTTGTTTTAAAAACCTGAATATCAATAATTGTGCTACCCTTCCACAACTGAATATGGGGTTGAGTAATCCAGTTGTTCACTACTGTTTAACAGAATTACTTTAATTGCTCTTTGATAATCTGCACCAATTACTCCTCCCATGACATGGACACTTTTCAAGACCAAGCTTTAATAAGCAGTCATTAAACCAAAGTGTCCTGGAGAATCTGAATTCCTATTCTGGTATTGATAACTCTCATTTGCTTCTGATTTATCATAATTAATTCTAATGCATAAAGGTCCAGCCCTGCAGCCTCTGGGGTGGCCCTATCTGGGGCAATCACCCCCAGAATAATTTTGCAGGAAGTTTAAGTGTCACTCTGCATGGTTGTATTTCAAAATTGGGTGCAGCCATGCACATCCAGGGGGTTTCCATTCCTCCAGTGGCGCAGTTGTTAGGGGTATGGAGCACTTCTGTGAGATGGGTTTTTCATTCTGACAGGTTCCCATCTCCTCACTTTTTCAACTGCTCTTCTAACAACCTCTTCACCTGTGCAATCAATGCTGCAGCTTGTGGGTAGTCTAGTATATGAAAAACTCAGAAATCTTACTCACTTTCTTTTTCACAAGAGCAGACAAAGCATTTCACATCCTTGTGTCATAAAAACAGCCAATTTCATCCTCTCCTCTTTCATTCATTGTATACAATCTCACAAATTTTCAGTGATGTTCAGGTCTGGCTAGTCATTTTCTATATGGTCTTTAGTGTTACATCCCTGAGCAGCCAAAGCTGACTAATTAGTATTTGGATCATTATTCTACAATGTTATATATACATATAAATATATGTATACAATTTATTATTTTATATATGTGTATAATTATTTGTTATATTATGGTGCTTCAACCTCAGCCCACTCCAGAGCCAGCAAATTCTAGGGAAGGTCTTCCCTATATCTGGGAATTTCATGCAGGACTGATTCCTTACATTTACATTTAAAAAGTAACATTTTGTGGTTATCTGGCCAGACTACACCAACTTTGTTTTACCAGTGGGCAGGATCAGCAGCAGAGACAAGACTCGAAGTTCAGGAATCAGTGTCATTTACTGTAGTTTGAAGCAGCAAAGAATCACAAAAGGAGAAGCTCAGCAATGCACCCAACCATCACTGCCAATGATTGCCTGCAGTGATTTAGAAAAAGCACCAGTTACCATTAAACTTTACCATCCCCCAGGTGCACACATCAGCTGGGGGAAGCTGTCACAGCCAAGGACTGCAGAGCCACTAATGTAAAACAATACCATCTTCCCTCTGGTGCCAAAGAAGGGATTGAACCAGTTAGACAGGACTTTGGAGACCAAGGAGTAGTAATTAACACTTATTCTCCTTTCAACTCTCCAGTATGGCCTGAAACCACAGAAACCCAGTGGGAAATGGAGGCTAACTGTAGATTTTCACAGGCTTAATGCCAACACAGACCCTCTTACAGCAGCAGTCCCAAATTCAGCTGAATTAATAACATCAATTCAAGAAAAGGCTCACTCAATTATGGCAACTATTTATGTTAAAGATACATTTTTCAAGATAACAATACAGGTAGAAGATAGGGACTGTTTTGCTTTCATTTGGGAAGGTCAGCAATACACCTTCACTAGGCTTCCCCAAGGTTATGAACACACCCCCACTTTGGCCCATCACGCTTTAGCTCAAGAACTAGGAAAGATACCCACACCTGACAACGTAGCTGTTTATCAGTACATTGATAATATTCTTGTGGGAGGAAATTAAATGAAAGTAGTGAGAGACACCCAACAGAAAATAATCTCTTATTTACAAGGCCTTGATTTATAAATCTCCTCAGAGAAAATTCAAAACCCTCTCAGGAAGTGAAGTTTTTGGGAATTTGGTAGAAAGGAGGTATGATGTGTGTTCCACCTGATACACTAACTTCTTTAGATCAGATTAAGATGCCTGAATCCAGGAAAGATCTCCAACAAGCTCTTGAATTATTAGTGTTCTGGAGAAAACACATTCCAGATTTTTCAATGACTGCAAGACCTTTTTATGATTTGCTGAGAAAAGGGGTAAAATGGGATTGGACTCCTTCACAGGAGGAAGCACTGCAATTGCTGATTGAATTGCCTGTTGAAGCTGGAGCTCATCAGGCTCAGGGCCCTCTTCACCCCACAGATCCTCTCCAGGTAGAATGGGAGTTTGCCATCTCAGGGTTGTCAGTACACATATGGCTATGGGGCCCAGAAGGCCCTACAAGGCCTGTAGGTTTTTATTCCCATGGCTTTAAAGATGATGAAAAAGATACACTACCTGAGAAAAGGGGCTGTTTGTGGTTAACTTAGCTCTCATAGAAGTTGAAAAAATTGCAGAAAAACAACCTATTGTATTGAGAGGCCCTTTCAAAATTATTAAGATTGTCACTACTGGAACCCCCCCTCCTGATGGGGTGGCTCAGTGAGCCACAGTTAGGAAGTGGTATGCCCAGATTGAACATTACTGTAACATCTTCTCAATAACAGAAGGAGCTGTAAAATATTTGGCAATACAAGAAACTGAGAGCTTGGCTAGCAACCAAGACAAATCAGCCTCGGTTATTTAAGTTGCCCCTCCTTTCTCCCCCAAACAATCAACAAATTCTTGGTTCACTGATGCTTCTGCCAGGAGAATAAGTTGTGGAAATACAGGGCAGTAGTCCTCCACACTTCCTCCAGTGAACAAATTATTACTGAGGGAAAAGGCAGCGCTCAAGCTGGTGAGCTAATAGCTGTTTGGAGTGTTTTCCAATGTGAGACGCAGAATACCTCTCTTGTTTGCATTTACACTGACACCTATGTTGTGTTTAAGGGATGTACACAGTGGCTTCCTTTTTGGCAACAAAGTGATTGGGAAGTTAACAGAATTTCAGTATGACAAAAGGAAAACTGGCAGGAAATACTAATATTGCAAGTCGAGGTAATGTTACTGTGGGGTGGGTAGCTTCTCACCAGACAGATGGTAATCCAGCTGCAGAGTGGAATAATGCAGTTGATGAATTAGCTAGACTAAGTCCCCTTAAGAAGGAATAAGTTACAGAGGACTGGGAGCACCTATTAGAATGGCTGCATGTAAAAAGACAGCACACAGGTGTAAAATTTGTACAAAGAAACCCTCGCTTGTGCTTGGCCTGTCACTAGGGAAATGTGTAAAACATGCATATCAGCCTGTGAGCAGTGTTGCAAACGGCTAGAAAGGCATCCTTTGGAAGATGATCCTCTGCATTTAAGAAAGGGTAAAGGCTTATGGGATGCGTGGCAGATAGATTATATCGGTCCCTTTAGAAAGCCAGGTGGGAAACATTTTGTGCTGCTGGGAGTGCAGATTATATCTGGGTTAGTCCAAGATGAAGCTTTTAAAAGAGATAATACTGTTAAAGCATTGCAAGAGTGGTTTGGGACTTTCCCAAAACCACAGGAAATTCAATTTGATAATGGGTCCCACTTCACTGCTAAAGTAGTACAGGATTGGGCAAAGGATGAAGGAATAAAATGGACTTTTCATACCCATTACTACCCCCAAGCTAACGGAATTGTAGAAAGGACCAATGGTCTCCTTAAAGGACTCCTTAAACCACAAGAGAATGGCTGGGATCTGCAGTTATGGAAAGCTATAAAAGGTATAAATGAAACATGGGGAGTAAACGGGGATACCAAAATAACTGCCTTTTGCCCCATGCATAATTCCTGCACTATGGAGACCAAATGATCCCAAGAATCTGGCACACTAACCTGGGCAACCTGTTCTAGTGGATCTCCCTGCTGTAAGGGAAGTACCACTAGTGCTGAAAACACCCTTGAATAAATATGCATGGGTAGCCACCAGTGCTCTGGGAAAAGAATTTCAGATAAAAACATGTTGGATAGTGGATAATTGGATAATTTTAATCTCCTGCCTATTGGTGGCAGACTCTGTTGTGTTTACTTTCATAGAAAGAATGCTGAGGGACATGACAACCAGATAAACCATGATAACACTACTGGTACTTCTCTGCATCCTACCACAACACCATGGCCCAATCTCAGCTGATGGCTGTGGTCTGAAGCAACCGTCAGGTACACCAGTGCTCTAGGACCCTCCCCCAGAGATCACAGCGACCCAGTGACTTGGCGCCCGTGGTACTGCATGTCTCAGAGGTGTACCGTGCTAGTGACTGGTTGGTTAGGACAAGAGTGACTGGGCTAGAGTATTAACTGGAACAATTGGCAAGTAAATTAAGGTAGGATGCAGGAAAGTGGAAAAATGTCTTTATGAGAAAGATTCCACCATTGCGATCACTGTAAATTTGCTAGAAACAGATGTGACAAACAATTTGCACTCCAACATCATGGCAAAACTCTGCCCTACGACAGTGTAGCAAACAAACCCCCCTTATATTGTGTTGTCGCCAGAAAAATATTGGTAATTATACCTTGGACCTCAGTACCAACAATGTTGAGATTACAAAGCTTTGCAGAGACGAACCTACTGACTGCTGGTATAACTTACTTTAACCAAATCAATTTATGTAACGTGTAATTGGCAAAATGATCCAGCAGATAAGTCAGGCCTGAAAGGTCTAACTTACCCATTTTGCTGTGGCAAAACCCACACTGACTGCAGTTACTATATACCACGGTGTAAGCCCCGCCTTGTGTTGAATGACAAACATGTTTTCCCTTCCTTCACAGTAACACGAGGTGATGATGTCACAATAACGTATAGATTAATTGCTGGATCCCTCATGGAACCTGTATACAGTCATGGCACAGAACCTCACAGCCATGCTCTATTTTGCGAAATCCAAAATCAGAATTGTTGGTTAAACTGCTGCACAATTTTCCCATAAAATCATGTGTGGTAAAAACAATACAAAATACTGGGGAGAACTCAGTGTTAATGTTGTAACACCTACCACCCAGCCACCAGTTATGCTGAACCCGAAAATTTTTTAAATTGGATCATATGTAATTAGGGAAACTGGCCAACAACAAACATTGTTTAACCTGGCGTAGTGTCTTAAACAAATTAAATTGTTGATGCAAAGCAATGTCTCAGAAGTTCAGCCAGCTTGTTGGCCTTTTCTGCAAACCTCTTTTGAGGGTTGGACAACCTGGTTGCAGAAGCAGGATCCTTCTAAGAAACGTACTACAAGAGACATAACCGGTATTGTGGGAATAAGATTGGGAATTTTGAATAGTATTGATTCAGAAGTACTAATGAATAAATTTGCTACCAGAACTGGAGATCTAACCAAATTACAACAACCACTGCAGTCATCCTTAACAACCTTAGCAACCCCACAGTGGTTGTTATCAAACATATTACCAAATTGGGAAAAGTAAATGTGAATGACCACAAATTGACAATTGATGCACTCGGTGCTACACAAAATAACATCTCTTTAGCCCTCAGCTGTATCCAGGCTCAATTGTGGATGCTGTCAGTTGCTGCCTCAATTATAAGAGAAGGCGAAGAAGACACTTTTCCTACTGAAGTTCGAAGAATAATCTTGGGATAGTGCCACTGATTTTGAAAGATAATTCCAATCTTAATGGAACTTGATAAATTTTACCTATGACCACAGCACAAAGACAGCCACAGCCTTTGTACTGAGGATACGTAATGCTTCAGTGCATTCAATATTCTCTATCATTGCATCAGGGCTGAATCATGATGGAGCTATTCTCTATCCTTTTGAGAATACAGAATGGGCCCGTCAAATTGGTGAGAAATGGCAAACTGTTATCTGGAAACTTGTATTGTACAGGAATAATAAGGGTTTATCTGTGAAAGTGATACAATCAGAGCTCAAGATATTTGCTTAGACACAGAACAAAATGCTTGTAACTTTGAAATTCATCTAAACCAGATTCCTGAAACAGTACTGGTGTATATGGGCAATGGGTGTGCATGCTTAAGAACTGCTTGTGATAGTGTTTTCATAGAAGATTTGGTAATGAGTACTAAAAATCATTCCAATTTTTGTCTGTAACTTTGCTAAAATTGCAGGATGTGATTTTTCTTTTGTAGCCCCTCTCATCACCTTCTACAGTCCAATTACACACTGATCCACCACCTATTGCCTACTCCCATTGGGATGAACCTCACTCTGATAAAGCAATTGTTGCTTCACCAAGATTTAATTGAAATTTTGGAAATGATTAAGAAAACAGACAAAAAAACCCTTAATTATGGTTCATCAAAATATAAAAGAAATACACTGTGCTCTGGAAAGAGTAAAGAGAGATGCTGAACTCAGGTGGTAGGATAGTCATTTTGGGTGGTCACCTACTGCTACAGGTGTCCTGAACAAATTGTGTCATCCCATCATTGTTCTCTTGATTTTGGTTTTGATTGGTTTTGTTTTATCAGCAATCTTTTAAATCATGAATTGGAGAATGATGAAATGGTTAACACTACTGACATCTGTATTAGATATACACAAATCAGTCACTGTTGACATTCCTAAGGTTATTGACACAAGGCAAGCTATATGATTTGAAATAAGATAAAACATGGTATTGATTAAAATGTCTTATTTTAGTTGTGTTACATTTTGAATATTGATTAAAATTGTTTACTCCAGTTGTGCTGGAGTATTTCTACATCCATATTTACCTTTCTTTTATACAATTTTAAAAGGCTTGTTTCTGTACTTTTTTTACATGAAGTGCCCTGGTCTGTGGGGGAAAAATTACAGCTGCCTATCTTCTGTACCACTCCGAGGACCTGGACAGGGCTGTGCTGTGTTCTGGGCTGAACTAAGGGATGTGGAAAAGGCCTTGGTGTCAGGGATGTTGACAAGGCTGGGTAGTGTCATTGTGGGATCTCTCGCAAACCCCTTGGAAAGGGCAGAGCCATCCCAGAGGGTCCTGAGCACTTGGGAAGGGCAGACACCAAACCCCTCTGAGCAGGGACAGCAAAACCTTTTCCACTTGCCTCTCTCACCTGGCTGTGCTCTCCCTGCTTGTCAGCACTGCCATGTTTGCCTATATGTAGACCCCCTCCTCCCCATGCCTGGATCTGGCACTGTCAGTTCTGTACTCAGTGGTGCCTCTAGCCCTGAACCCCCTCATCTACAGACTGAGGAAACCAGGAGCTCAAGGCTGCAGTGTGGAGACTGATGACTAGATGGTTTCAGGAACACAAAACTGCTGGCCAGTTTCTGCCAGTCACTTGTAATAAAAGTCATTTTTGATAGAATTTTTCTGTTTGGTTGTGTTGGTTTTTTTTCCTCTATCTTAGTTTTTTAATATTATTCACAAAGGAAGGCCATTGTTTGTGTCATTTCTTATTTTCATTCTTTCCACCTTTGTTATAGCCACAAACTGTCAGTGAGGGGCTGTGCTCTCAGTGGCTTTGAATGAATTAAACAATCTCTCAGAAAAGTTTTCACTGGAGATTCCCCTTCTGTTCCCTTCTCTGAAGCTGCAGTAGCAATGTCTGTATGCAGAGCTGGGGGCAGATCAGTGCTGGCAGCTCTGCTCCTACTGGCCACACCACTCCTGATCCAGGCCGGGTGCCACTGGCCTTTACAGCCACCTGGGCACTCTGCTGGCTCATGTCCAGCCTGCTGTCCATCAGTGCCCCCAGGTCCCTTTCTGCCTGCCCACTCTCCAGCCACTCTGTCCCCAGCCTGTAGCACTGCAGGGGTTGTTGTGGCCAAAGTGCAGGACCTGGCACTTGGTCTTGTTAAACCTCACTTTCTTAGATTTGGGCCCTGGATCCAGTCTGTCAGGGTCCCTCTGCAGAGCCCTCCTACCTTCCAGCAGGTCCACACTCACACCCAGCTTGGTGTCACCTGCAAATTTGCTGATGGTGGACTCAATTCCCTCATTCACTGCCTCTGTATGTTACCCATAGGTAACACGTGTTTGTAGAGAAGAGCAGATGCCCCAAGCTGCTGGTGGCCCATGTCCTGAGTGGCTGGCCCAGTTTCAGTCGCAGCTGGACCAGCACGGCTGGCTCAGCAGGGGAGGAGGTGAGGGGATCTCGAGGGGCTTCCACTTCAGGGCGGGGCTGGGGGGCCATGGGGGAGGCACGCAGGGCTGGTGCTCTGCTTTCCTGGCCACTGCTGCTGCCAGGGCCACGTCTGAGAGCTGCCAAACCGGATGGTCCTTGGGCTCCCTGGGGCCGAGGGAGAGTCGCGCCTTCTTGGCCGGGATGCTGGAGCTGCAGCAGGGTGACTGTGGAGAGAGCAGTGCCTGAGGCCCCAGCTGCTGGGGGCACACAGGGACCCTCCTGCCCAGCAGGGCCCAGAGCTGGCAGGCCTGCAAAGGCGCCATTGCTGTAGCGTCTGTGCGGGCCCGAGACAGCGGCAGCGGCCGGAACCCGGTGAGGCGGCGGCGAAACTCGGAGGCGGCCCCAGCGCAGCATCCCGGGGACGGTACCGCCACCTCTCTGCTACCCCCTAGGCCCTGGCGGGAAGGAGACCGCGGGCAGCCGCTCCCGCAGCGCCCTCAGCCCGGGGGGAACGCGGGCCGGGCACGGCACAACGAATCCACTAGAGCCCCCGGCCGCACCCTCCGCCCGCAGCGAGCTCCGAGCCACCGAGGAACCGAACGTGGCTCCCAGGGCGCTGGGGCCGCCTCCGAGCTCCGCCGCCGCCTCACGGGCTCCGGCCGCTGTCACCACTCCCGGGCCCCACAGGCGCTCTGGAAATGGCGCCTTTGCTGCGGCAGGAGCGTCCTGGCGGCGGAACCGGGGTCGGGCTCGCCCCGGTTTTGCTCAATCAGCACGCGAGAAGGAGGAGTGACGTCAGAATCAGCCAATCGCAGCGAGGGGCGGGCTCTGTGCACCTCATGGACTCCCGTTCCTTTCCCGCGCTCCGCCATTGCTCGGAACCCTCGTCTGAGGAGCGGCTCCGGCGCTGGGCCCGGCCCGGGCATCGGGCCAAGGAGCCGCTGCTGCCCTGAACCGCCGGGAGCTCGGGGTGAGCGGGAGCTGAGGGCGCTGGGAGCTGGGAGTGAGTCTGGGATGGAGCCGGGACCCACCTGGAGCCTGGCAGGAATCCGAGCCGGGCAAGGGATGTTTGAGAGAGGCCCCGGGGCTGTGCGGGAAAATTCACGTGGCCAGAGGTTTGTGTGCCCAAAGGAGACAGAGGAGCCCTGTAAAAGAGACTTTATTAATGAACAAAGGGAGAGGCTATGGGCATTTGTCTTGCTGTTTCTAAATCGCAGCCTCCTTTTTACCCTCATTTTCTGGGCTGCATCTCCCTCTCCCTTTCCCGAAAAAAAAAAAGGCACTTGGAAGGTTCAGGTTTCCCGATCCGCCTGCTGCATGTCCTCCTTATTATGCACCCCTCCTTTAGTACAACATCCGATTTTTGTGGCTTTGTTAAGTGTTTCTCCTTCTCGAAGTTCAGGAATTGAGCAGGATGTTGGGTGAGCAGCAGTCCGTGTGAATTAATAACATTTTCTGAAGTGAAGATTCCTCACATTGCTTTCTCATGTACACGTTTTTGGCTCTATCTCCAAGGCAATTTCACTCACTGACGCTGTATTTTTCTTCCTGGGTGTTTCTTGTTTTTGGGATTATTCTCAGTCCCTCACTCCCTGTCCTTTTGTAGCCGTTTCTGGATCAGGCCTGGCTGCCACCTGCATCCCCTTGCTCAGCTGCTGAATGAGCTGCTCTCAGCAAGGTGTCTGCATGGAAAAAGATGAGAGTTGCTGCAGCACATCAGAGGAGGAACAGCATTCATTTAACCCATGGTCTGCCAGGGAAGCACGAAAACGTGTCCTATTGCCATTCTGTCCCTGTTTGGACTGGTGCGTGATCTACTTTCTTGTTTCCTTTGTGACCTGTTTTACCACTTCTCAGTTATCATCTCTTTGGAAACAGCAGTTTGAGTCATTTAATTTTCCACAAACTTCTCCTTCTTCTGTGAATAGGTAATGTGATCCCATCCCATGGTGAAATGTCTTGTTCTTCATTTCCCTGGATTTGTCAGCAGGAAGGTCAGGAGCTGGAGGTGGCCAATTGATTGTTATTTCGAGGACTGATAATGTATTCCTTAGTACATAACAATAATCATAATAATAGCAGTAATAACAGCAACAACTTCAACAGTAATAATAGTATGAATATTAATCATAATAGTAAGAATGAGAATAATATTTTGTTTTTAATCTAATTATGCTGCACAAAATGTTGGAGAATTTTTTTTCTCCTCATGTGAATTCATTAAGGTTCCCAGGGGCTGGTCCATAGTGTTATAGGATTTGTTCTGGTGTCTTTCTATCTTTTCCCCATTTTTGGGCACTCCCTCCAGCCAGGGCTGCATCAATTGACCACTTTTCTCTAATGAAATCATCAAATACTTGATTTCCCAGCTGGTTTCTCTAGACTAGCACCCCAGTGCTCTAATACACCCTATGCAACACCTCACATGTTGGAGTGGGGAGAGGGATGATTCTCTCACACTTTTTTTAGTAAAATGTTCACAACATTCTCCATTTGCTGTTTCGCTTTGCAATTTAACCAATTTTTGTTGCAGTTAGATATCCTCACTATGGGCTCTGTGTGCTGGATATAAAACCTCATTAGGTGGCATCATGTGGTCTGGCTTGCCCTGGTTCAGGTGGCACGTGGTCGTGGCTATATTTCTCCCATTTGCAGGCCCTTATCTAAACAGGGGCCCTTGAACTAAGGCTACTGTGGCTGTGTTGGGGGTTGGGGTTTGTTCCCTTCCTTTTTCTCTCTGTGGAATTTTCCCTGTTATGATGCTAAGAAAGCTTGTTGTGCTGCACCCTAGCTCATGATGGCAAGTGACAAAAGAGATGGGGAGTAGCTGGGCAGGGTCTGGCCCTTGTGCTCGCCGGTGGGGTCAGAGGAAGATGTCTGGGGGCTGCTCACTTCCACCCCTGCCATCCCAACACCAGGAGCCAGGTTCTCTGCTGTGGGACACTGCACTGCTGCCTGCCCCTCTCCAGCTGCTGCCTCTGCACATGCAGCCGAGTGCCACAACCCCTGTGGTGAGCGGGGAGTCCTTCCTCCATCCCTTCTCCCACCTGGGACATTGCTGACATTGTCCCAGCCTTCCACAGCTGTGTGGGACCTGCCCTGCACCCACCACTGGCACTGAGTACAGGAAAAGTGTCTGTGGCCAAAAAGGACTGGGGCTGAGTTGCTGTTCTGTTTCTTGTTCATTTTCATAGCTGCTGTTGTTTTTGTTTTCTGGTTAGATATATTAGTAAAGAGCTGGTCCTCCTACCCCCATACCTCTGCCTGAGGGCCCCTGATTGCAAAATTATAACAATTAGGAGGGAGGGGGTTTACATTCTCCATCCTGGAAGGAGCTCCTGCTGTTCTTGACAAATACCTGTCATCCAAACCAGGACAGATTTTGGTGCCCAGACAGTGGGGCCTGAGGGCATTGAGGGCAGAGTGAAAAAAGGAATAACAGTTCTTGAGTTACCTAAGGTTTTGTGTTAGGTGGCACCATATTGTCCAGGTTAATCTGGCTTGGGCTCCATGTGATCACAGGTACATCTCTCCCATTTGCAAGCCCTTATTTGAGCATGGGTCCCCTCACCAAAATTACTGTAGCTATTATCCCATTCATTTGGTGGGTTGATCAGGTGAGGCAGTGATGGACTTTTAACTTCCTCTGGAACATAGTCACATGGATCTAGAGTTATCACACTCTAAGTGTGTCACTTTGGAGTTACTTCAATAATGGCACTTACTGTGAGGAAGTGACAGCAGGGGAAATCTTCCCCCAACCCATCACCCAGTTTTTTGAGTCCACCTCACCAGTTTTCAAGGAGTTCAGATCCACTTTAAATGCTAATGATATCACACAGTGGCTGGTGTTGCTGATAGGCGTGTTCTAATTAGCATTCAAAGGTAAGGGGGGATTGACTAGGATAACAACCCTGATACCTAACCCAGGAAATAGGGATGCTGCCCTAAAGCCTGATGCTGCCCCACAGCCAGACCCAGCCCCAGAGACCAGGGATGCTGCCCCAGAGACTAGGGATGCTGCCCCAGGCCCTGACCATGCCCCACAGCCCACCTGGAGTGGATGGGGGTTCTAGTGAAGGAGATGGAGGAGATGCTGAAGGAGCACTTTTCCTCAGCTGGTGAGAAACCCTCAACCCTCCCCCTGCTTTAAAGAGGGAGAGTCTGATGGGGCTGCAGTGCCGTGATCCTCCCCACTCTCTGACCATTCTTCTGGCTAGCTGTGAGTCAGAGATGGAGGGAATTTGGCACAGAGAAAGCAAAAGACCAAGGAAGTTCTTCTTCCCAGGATAATCCAAGCTTTATTCCTGAAGGGGTGCAGGGGAAAAAGAAGGCAAACAAAGGAGTGGTGAGGAATTTAAAATCTTAGGTCAGGGGAGGGGAAACCGAGTTCAGCCAGTGGGGCTGACCTGGTGGGGACGGGCTAAGGGGTTAACCAACTTCACATAATTTAGTGCAGTACAGTACAAAACATGCAGTGAAATACAACATCTCCCCATTTTTTGTTTAACAAAGTTAAAAGAAATGCATCAGGTTTTCTCTAAAAGGAAAAACAAACATTTTTAAAGCATGCTAAAACTCTCTGTGTCTGCCAGAATGTAGCCACATCTTGGGTAGATTTTCTGTCCTCTTTCCAGTGGTGTCTTCTTTTTGAAGCAGCAGCTGCTTGCTTATCCCCTTCTGCCAGAGCTGGATGCTTGGGGACAAAAGGTTTCACCCACTTATGGGGAATCCACCGAGGGCCTGAGGGAGTGGCTACGCATGCATAACCCACCCCCAGGTAAAGAGCTCACAGGGACCTTTGGTTTCCCAAGTTTCTGGGTCCCTAATCTGGACTGGTGCAGAGTGTGACAATTTGAACTGATTACCACTATTAAAGTGACGTACCACAGGTGGACTCATATTTTCAAATGAGCAATTTAGAAAATTGATAGTAAACATGGCTTTGCAGAGCTTCTGCTGTGAAGACATCCACACATTTGAATGGCTCTGTCTTTCCAGGACCTGCTTGGGTGTCTGATGGGCACGCTCGATCACACCTTGGCCTGTGGGGGAGTGGGGGATGCCAGTTTTATATTCCACTCACCACAGCTGGATAAAATCTAGGAAGTCCTTGGATGCATATGCTGGGCCATTATTGCTTAATTTCCCTAGGGATCCCCAGCACTGAAAAGGCTTGCACTAGGTGTTCTTTGGCATGCACAGCCTTTTCTCCTGCGTGAGCAGAGGCATAAACTGCACCTGAATATGTGTCAATGTTTACATGAACATATTTGAGGCAACCAAAGGTGGGAATGTGTGTGATGTCTGTCTGCCACACTTTACAGCTGTCAAGGCCCCGGGGGTTTAATCCCATACCCAGTGATGGCATGGCCTGGAGCTGGAAGCTGGGACAGGTGGCCACAATGGCTCGAGCCTGACTGCATATTTACTGGAACTGATGGATCAGACCTGGCCCATTCTGATGGTATTGCTGGTGGCTCAGCTTTGCCTGTTGGAAGATATCAGAGAGCTGTGCTTTCTTAGCTGGGGCAGGCAGGGAGTCTGCCTTACCCTCCTGCAATCTCACCTGGCAAATTGGTGTGTGACGTCACATGCATCACATGGAATGGATGCTCACAATGTGAAGCTAAATAAATTAGTTTTGAAAGCAATCTGAAGAGATGCTCATTCTCAATGTCTTTGAGAACTGCCTGCTCTGCTCTGGACGCTACCCCTGTGTAAGTGTCAGTCTGAAGTTTTCTCTGATCTGCCTCAGAACCATCATCAGAGACTGGGACTTGAGATTGCACCACTTGCCCTGAACCAGAGCACTGCCCTGGTCGAGGTGGATGCTTGTGGGCCAAGGGCTGTTTGTAGCTGTGCCTGGTGCTTGTCATGGGACGCTGCAGGGTGCTGGTTATCGCACCCTGCCCCACACCTGCGTCATGGGGCTACGATCTCCACACACAATAGTCCATAAATCTCCCCACCTTTTGGGCAGAGGCCACTCACTTTGGAAAAGGACTATAAAAAGTAACTTTCCTAAAGAGATTTTGAGATCTCTTTCTTCCCAATGGATTAAAGACGTGTCTATTGTCAGGCAACCACAAGGATGCGTCCCGTCTGTTGGTAGCTATATCCCATCCTTTCTGTCTCTCTCCTTTTACCTCGTTAGCCATGTCCCATTGTGCCTCGTGACCATCATCAGAGACTGAGACCCTGGACCTCACCCACTCGCTCTGTACCTGAGTTCTGGACTGGCCAAGGTGGATGCATGCCAGGGGACTGTTTGTGGGTGTGCTTGGTGCTTGCCATGGTACACTGCTCTCGAGCAGGGTAGTGGTTATAGCGTCCTGTTCCAGCACCTGTTTCTTAGAGCAACGATTTCCATATACAATATTATCCTCCACCTTTTGGCCAGAGACCACTCACTTTGGAAAAGGACTATAAAAAGTGACTTTCTTAAAGAAGACTTTGAGATCTCTTTCTCCCCAGCAGATTGAAGACACATCTATCGTCGGACGACCATAAGGATGGGTCCCATCTGTTGGTAGATATATCCCCATCCTTTTTTTCTCTCTCTCCCCTTTTACTTTGTTTCCTTTACCTCTTTATCTGTCTCTGTTCTATCCCAAAACTGAATTGGTAGCACGCAATAAAGTGCATTGCTGCTTGCTGCTGAATAAACCTGAGTCTCTTGCTTTTTGTCTTTTGCACCCTGGGGTGGAATGAACCATCATGACTCCCGCTTGGGTTGAGCGGACCGTGACACTCCTGTGCCACAGCAACACTGGCAATGCTGTTATTGCCCCTGCCCGAGCTCTGCCGACCCACTGCCACGCGAGCTCTGCTCCTGGCAGCCACGACCGGCCCGCCGCTATCCCCCACTACGGGGCAAGAGTTCCTGCTGCTGTTACAGCCCCACCTGAAACACAAACCACTACCAAATTCCGTGGAAACTTACAAACAAATTCACTTCAGGCTTTTTCACTGTACTCTCCACGTCTCACAGCATCTTACCAGTTTGCTTCTCTTACAGGTATCTGTCTATAAGTTTTAAACATACCTTTTTGTCCGTATCTCCGGCAGTTCTAGTTCTGCTCCCAGGGGTGCCAGTGAGGAAAAGGAGCCCTCTTCCTGGGAAGATCCCAAGTGGCCCCCTAGAAGGGTCCTGAACCCAGCTGGCCCCTCGGTCAGAGAGAACAGGGTCCCACCAGAGTCGCCAAAGGAATGACCAAAATATGAGTATTGGTCTAATACCGATACTTAACTGTGATGGACAAATTAACAATTTAACAATCTAACAATTTAAAGTTAGAGAGTGTACGTTTATTCAGCGCTGAGCAGCAGTGTGAGGTAATCCTCTAAGACGCACTGCAAAATCACAGGTAATCACAGTCTATTTATTTACAAAGGATTCAAACAAATACATATTCATAATGACAGCCCCTCCCATCCCCTCCTTCCTGTGGTAATTAGTTTGAATAGCTATTAAGTATGCATGTTTGACTTCTTAAATTAAGTTTGGGGCCATGTTTGTGGGGAGGGGTTTTAAAAGGAGGAACTAAGGTGCATCTTTCTCCCCCTAAACTCTTCAGGTTTTCTACCAATGACAATACAAATGATTTCTGGGAATAGTCCAATTTTTCAAAGAACGTGTTTCTGGTTGCATTGTCTATGTTTCTTTGGGTCAACTCACTAGTTTTTCTTTACCTATTGTAAGTGAAGCTGAGCAAACATGAAACGACAGACAAGTAATTATTTAAGTTTCAGATAAATACTCCCTTCTAACTTCTAACTTTTAATTATTTTCAGTATGGTAACTAAAATCCTAATTTTGTAAAATTAGTGTTTTAGGGCAAACCTGTAGCCAGGGGACCCCCGGCAGCGCGGAGGGGTGCGGGAGGTTGGTGCTGAGCTGGCTCCGAGTCCCTGAGGCTGAAAGGGGCGCTGACTGCTCCAGCTGCCCTTGGGCAGAGCCACCATCAAACCCAACATGCTCAGCCCTTGTTTTTCCCATCCAAACCAGGATTTCCCAAACCTTGGAACCAAGAAGAAAGAGGAGAAGCACATGAGGACGAGGTTGATGTCCCGGGAGCCACAGGCAGGTGAGGAGGAAGTCAGTGCCCCTTTCCCCTTGTATCCTGCTCCATCTCCCAGCCCAGCATGACCCTGGCTGCAGCACAGCTCTGGGGGGATCTCCTTGCCCTTCCCTCTGGCATGGAGGCAAATCCCATCCTGTCCTTGTCCTTCCTCCCCCAGACAAGGAGCTGAGCACGGACAGCAGGGAGGACAAATCCCCACGGCACAGCCTCGGGCAAGAGGCCGTTTGCAGCAGCTCCACGGCGCAGGAATGGAACGGGGAGGAAAAGCCCCACAGATCCCGCAGCAGGAGGGGCTGCAAACGCACAGCCCGGGGATCCCAGCAGGAAAGAGCCAGCCCGGGCCAGGGAGGCGGCTGGAGCTTGGAGCTGGGGCTGCGTGAGCAGCTTCACCATGGGGAGAAGCCCTACAAGTGCTCGGAATGTGGGAAGAGCTTCAGGTGGAGATGGGACATGATCAGACACTGGAGAATCCACACAGGGGAACGGCCCTATGAGTGTGGGGAGTGTGAGAAGAGATTCAGCCAGATATCAAATGTGATTGTGCACCAGAGGAGCCATACTGGCGAGCGGCCTTATGAATGTGGGGATTGTGGGAAGAGATTCAGCCGCAGCTCACACCTGACTGAGCACCAGAGTTTCCACACTGGGGAGAGACCCTACGAGTGTAATAAATGCAGGAAAAGGTTTCAGAGCAGCTCCAGCCTTCTTAAGCACTATCGCACTCACTGGGATGAGAGGCCCTTCTGCTGCTGCGACTGCGGGAAGGCATTCAAGAAAAACTTCAACCTCCTCGTGCACCGGCGCATCCACACAGGGGAGAGACCCTACGAGTGTCTCAAGTGTGGGAAGAGCTTCTCACAGAGCTCTACCTTGACCAGACACCAACGGAGTCTCCACTGAGAGAAGCCCTGTGAGTGTCCTGAGTGCAGGAAAAGCTTTGTGCTGGCTCCCGGTGACCTGGATTTTCTTTGCAATTCTCTTTGTCCTTCCCAGACACGCAGTACCGGGATAAAAATGAAGACATTGAACTAAGACATACCTGCAGACACCGGGGGATCTTCCAGAGGATTTGGGGGACCCTGTGTTCCAACGACTTCAGGTTTCCTTGGGGGTGTCTCAGGGCTTTGGGCACCCCAGGCCCAGCGGCTCTGGCTGCACTGGGAGATGCTGACGGAGGTTCTGGGGCAGCTGATCAAGGACCCCCTGCCCTGACACCCTCCCCGTTTCCCCCTGACCCAGCTCCCGCTGTCTCCTGTCCAGGATCCTCCTCTCCCCACTGTCACTGCCCTTGCCCCCAGCTCATTCCTGTCTCACACCACTCCTGCCACTGTCCCAGTTCAGATCCCATTCCCGGTATCATTCTCTGTCCTGTTTTCCTGCCTGGTTACTGTTCACATATTCCCAGTCCCATATTCCCTGTGCTGTTCCCCTTCTAGTATTCCTGATCCCATTCCCATATATCCATTTCTGTATTTCCAGTCCCCTTCCCATATTCCCATTCCCAATCTTGTCCTATCCCCATTTCTGTTCCCTGTCCCATATTCTAAATCTCCATCCCATATTTTCTGCCCAATTTTTATTTCCATATTTCCTGTTCTGTTCCCATATTCCCATTCCCTCTTCCTGTTTTCATTTGCATTCCAATGTCCCTTTCCCAGTCCCCACTCTCTGTCCCTGTCCCCATTCCTGGTTGTTGGATAGTGGAACAGAGAAGCCTCTCTGTCTCCCTCCGAGAGAGTACAGTATGCAAGAATTAAATTTAAAATATTTTGAGAAGTTAAAATACAAGAAACCACACAGACATGAAGTAGAGGTCTAAGTTTTAGTATAAGGAATTAGAAATATCAAGTAGCATAGATATGAAGTAAAAGTATAAATCTTAGTGAGAAGTATGTAGAAATATGTTTTAGATACCATAAAAAACAAAAGCTGTGGATTCTATAAAATAGTGTCTGCATTGCGACATTAAAAACTTAGTTCTAGACAAAATAAAATGACAGTAGGAATATTTTATATATTCTTCACATAGAACAGATAGGCCATATGCACAAATTATAAATAGACTTCAATACTATGGAATTCTAACAGTTTTAGGAGAAATTTGTCAATTTCACGGTTTTGGCTCATTGGGTAATTTGTCAATAAAAATCCTTGTATTGGAGCCAGAGCTCTCTCTCCCTCCTCTCTCTTTGCTCTGTCCTCGTCCACCACCACCATCATCACCACTACCAGCATGTGAGAGAAGAAGAAGAGGAAGAAGAAAAGTTCAGAAGAAGAAAGGCCAGGGAGCATCTGCCTCTGGAGACTCTGCACCAGGCGCAGCTTCCACCTCTTGCAGCAGAGAGCTGCTCCTGCTTCCATCGGGACTTTATGGCAGAGAGATTGAACAGGGACTGGAGAGCCTTGGGCTCTTTGCCTTTGGAGCCTGACGTGCCTTGACAAGAAACAACTTTACAGCAGCCAGCAGCTGCTCTGCTCTGGGAAGATCTAAAGCCACAACCAATCCCCACAGCCGGTGCCAGTCCCGGTTGTGGGCACTGCTGGAGGCCCAGGCACATTTTAGTTAGGCCTTTTTCTCAATTACTAAGTATTTTTCTCAGGCCATGAAACTTTCTCAGCCTCAGCTAGGATTTTTCCCAGGCTAGAGACTTTTTCTCTATTGTAAACATAAGACAAGGAATCATAACAGAGATAAACATCTGTAAGGCCTTGAGAAAGTCAGGGAGGAGAGGTCTCTCCTTCTCTAATCAATGATCTGTCTGTATTTTGTTTTCCACAAACTGCCTTATTTAAGGCAATAGTTTCTTTCAGTAAATTGCTCTTTCTTGCTCTTTTCTGCACCAAGCAAGAGAGTGTCTTGTTGCTGTATTTTCACTGCTCCATAACCCTTCCACGGCAACAGAGCCAGACACAACATCAGCAAATCACCACTGCTGTGTTTTGGCAGGACTTTGGTTCTGAACGTTCAAAGCAACAGCAGCTTGTGGCATTTTTTCACTGAAGCTCAACACTGACTGAAGTGGCATTTTTAATGCACTCCCTAACTGCAAAACACCTTCAGACACACTTTAATGACAGACAGGCAGCAGTAAAATCTGTGCTTTGCCTGCTGTGAGACAGGTGAGAAGGGCAGAGCATATCAAATAAAGGGACTGCTGCTTTAGCTGCCAGGCTGTGCAGAACACAGCAGCACTGCAAGTCAATTCACTGCTCTCACATTCCAGTCATTGTACTGTAGTCATTGCACACCAGTGGTCTTTGAAATACTAATTATTTATGAAAACTGATCAGAAGAGCTTCAGCAGCATGTGACTGACCAGACACTGCTGTGAATACCATGAACTGTGTGGACCACTCTGAAAACTTAAGCTTGATGAAAGTAAGATTGGCAATTTCTGTTTCCCAAAAGATCAAAAGGCACTGTAAATGCAGGAAACAAAAGAATTCTCTTTCAAAACAAAATAATTATCAAATTCAGAAGAATTCTCTTTCATCTTTCTGCTGATGGCAGTTTCCCTAAAACTCTCCTTACTGCACTCAGAGGAAGCAACAAGTTTCCCCCTGCCCAGCACCCGGTCTTGTATTTCACACTGCAGTACAAATGCAGGTATCCTAACAGGACTGAGCAGTCCATGTGCAGTTTTTAAGGACATGCCCAAACATGTGATTGGCTGTATCTACACTGATCAGGACACAGCCATGCTCACTAAGTGTGTCTGACCAGGAAGAATTTTCTCTAGCACACATTTAAGAGGTTTTTATTACTTATATCCATTTTATTCTTAGTGACAACAGAGCAATTGCTCAAATTTAAGTTTCTGTTTTCTTCATCTCCTTAATGCATGCAACAGAAAAACCTGCATCCTTTAATGCAATGGTAAGGTTTTGACAGCCATGACAGAACTTAAAATTGGAGTGTGAGTAAACCAGACTGGATGTCAGTGTGACTCACCTCAGTTTTGGCCATGCTAAATTGTATTAGAATAATTTATTCTGACATCTGCACAGTCTAACTAAAACAGTGCAGAGCCCTTGGTGTTATGGGATTGCTGATGTAAAAGACCTTTGCTTCCACACCACTTTTCACAGCTGACTCACAGCTTTCTTTCAACTTCCTTCAATTCCTGCAATCGAATCTTAAGAGCAGATAGTACTCTGTTTCCTGCGATTTCTATGTAGGACTCAGTAAATCATTTACAAAGATATAATACCTGAAATTTCCCTACATAGAGCAATGTAAAAAAATACTTTGGCATTTTCCTATCTTCGTAAAAAAAATGTAAATGTCAATACTAACAGCTTCAAGCCTTTTTTTTTTTTTTGCTGCTGAGTTTTTAGAACTGAGCCTCTAGCATTTTGACACAGTGTTCTCATTTTGATTGCTCTCAGGACCAGCACTTATTTTTAGCCATCAGACATTGTATTATCCAAAAGAAATAAAACTGGCATGAATTGGCAATAAATGAAAAGAAATTAATTTAAGAAAACATTCCATCAAGCTGCTGCATGTGAGACTCTCTGATTGTAAGAGCCTGAAATGAGGGATGTGGAACTCCAGGCAGGCTCTTTAAAATGCTGCTTATTTTATCCAAATGATGCAGTAATTTATTTATCGTTTAAAATGTTGCTTATTATATCCAAATTATCATTTAAAATGGTATTTATTGTATCCATGTGATGCAGCAATTCACAGGCTGTGGGTGTCAAGAGCCCAGCCCACAACCTGACAGCCACATCTGTGGGTTCCTCTGAAAGCTTCCTCTAGTTCTGGTTACAATGCATTCAACAATTTTCGTTACAGAGCATCCTAAAACATGACAACCAATAAATGCCTTCACTATCACCTGTAGCCTATCATACGTACTGACATTACAATATTCTTGTTACTATTTTCTAATCACAAAAGGTTAGTGTGTTTCAGTTTAAGCTAGAAGTTGTCTTTCAGTTTTCTTGCAGTGGAAAATCCTGAGACCTTTTCTCTACTTGCAACATGGTATTTTTGTTTGCCAGTGAAAATTCTTTTCCTTGGTAAAAACATCTTTTGTTTGAAGTGGATTTATCCTTTGCTCAGAGTCATAAAAGTCCCTTTCAACTCATTGCCCTTTGCCTTCTTAGTTACCCAGTAAGACTGGCTCAGCAATTCTTTTCTTCTATATCAAAACTTGCTCTCATCTCTCTTCCTTCTTCAGATTCTACATTCAAAAATCTTTCTGTTATACACACACATGTGTGAGACCTTCCTGTCAGCTCCTCATCCTTCTTAACACATGGGGCTGTGCCCTATAGGAGATGGGGCTGTGCCCTGTAGGGGATGGAGGTCCTGCCCGATAGGGGATGGTGTCCTGCCCTATAGGGGATGGAGGTTGTGCCCTATACAAAATCAGCATCCCTGTTTCCAGATGTCAGTTAGGAGGAGGCGTTTGGCGCAACAAAGGCAGCCGGGCTTCTTGGTGGTGGCAACTTTGGTCTGGCAGAAATCTTGTGCCGTATGGAATTTTAGCTGGCAGAAACCCACTCCTGGCTAAGGCCCCTGAATAGGAATGGTGGCTGTTTTCCACAGGACATTAATCTCACCATGCCTGTTTCCAGATGTCACTTAAGAGGCATTTGACAGTCCAATGGCAGCCATGGTCCAAGGATATAGCAGCATTTATTCTGGGAGAAATCCTGTGCCATATGGACTTTGAGAAGGCGGTAGCCTAGTCCCAGCTACTGGACCCTGGTGGCTCTTTTCCATGTGAAACAAACCTAACCATCCCAGTTTCCTGATGTCAGTTCAGAGGAGGCTTTTGGCACATCAAATGCAGCCATGGTCCTAGGAGTTGGCAGTTTTGGTCTGGGAGAAATCCTGTTACGTAGGGAATTTTAGCATAAACAAACCCATTCCCACTCCCAAAGGACCATAAAGAAGAACGGTGCCTTTTTCCACAGGTGAAAAACCTCAACATCCCTGTTTCCAGATGTCAGTTATGAGGAGGCATTTGGCACTCCAACAGCACCCAGGCTTCTCGGTGGTGGCACCTTTGGTCTGGGAGAAATCCTGCACCCTATGAAATTTTAGTAGGTGGAAGCCCAGTCCCAGTTAGAGGCCCCTGGGTATCAACATTGGCTCTTTTCCATGGGAAACAAAACTCACCATCCCAGTTTCCTGATGTCAGTTGGGAGGAAACATTTGGTGCACCAAAGGCAGCCACTGTCCTAGGAGGTGGCATCTTTACAGGGAACACACCCACAGATTTTTCTCTCTCAAGGCTTCAGAGAGTGCAACCTCCTTTTATCCTTAACTCCCGGCCACACTTTGCCCTCTTCCCTTCCCCATTGGCCAAGGTACTGGGAAGATACAGCCTTCCCAACCCGTGTACCCCATATTCCCCCTTGAATCTGGCATTTCCCCCCCAAGTTCAGAAGTTCAGCCTTGTGCAGACTCTTGTCTTGTTCAGGAGTCAAGCTGTGTGGGCCCAGTAACAAACCTGCTGCCCAAAGCCAGTAGAAACTTTACAACCCATTTCAAAGACCCTAACAGCCATCCCTTCACCCATGAAGTGATTTGTAAAGACATTAGCACACATCTTTCCCCTCACATTGATGTTTCCTCTGCTGGTAACAGACTTTTAAAGCCAGCCTTTGGCCTGACCTCTCTGCTGTTGTAATTCCATGGACAGAGGTTGTTGTCTCTTCCCCCTTCCATGGGCAGGCCGCTGTTCAGCCATCTCCAGGACAGCAGGGCCCCACCCCACAGCACTGTGACGTAGGAAGACAAAAACCATCACTCCAAATGTCCCCCATCCTCTTTCTTCCCAGGCATGGGGCTCTGCCAGTGGGGTTTGCTGCTGGTTGCCACAGGAAAAAGAAGAGCACTGTGATCCTATGGGGCTCAATGGAACCAAACATCCATTGTGACACTACAGAGCCTCACAGAACCCAGAGTCCATGGTGACACAACAGGGCCTTGTGGAACCAAGGAGTCCAAAGGCCTAAAACAGATCTTGCATGGCTCTGCCTTGGAAAGAGAAACCTCCTTGGCACACACTTAAGAAGGGTGTCTGTTTGTAATGGGGAAACTCAGGAGTTTTAGATTGCTTCAGAAAGAGAAAAGGAAGAAAAGCCCTGTTTCCCTGAATGCTGCCAGATCTCCAAGCAAAGCAGATCCCAGGTGATTGAGGACAGACAGGATGTGGTTGGGCAATGTGGAGCAAGGTTGTCCACACTGGATCAGACCTCAAGGTAGAGCTTCTCTGAGCAGGCCAGATCTCCTGAAGAGAGACCCTGGATCAATACCAATCACAGAACACTGCAATCAACTCTGCTCTGAAGAGAAACAGTATTAAAAGACACTCTTTAAAATAGGAACTTATTTCTAAGAAGCTCTTCGAAATATTTCTCCATAACTCAAGAAAAAAACTTTCCTCATCAACTGCACTGGACCAGAGGGAAAGAAAGGCAGAGCCATGGTTTGTCAGGACTGACTTGATCCCATTGAGCCCCGTGGTGCATTTGGTGCTGAGCCCTTGAACCTCAGGGCCTGAGATGAGCCAAATCCCATTGAACTGACCCCAAATCCCATATAAATACTCCAAAATCCCCCAAAACGTCCCCAAAAATGGTCCTGACCCTGTCCCAAAGCTTCCACCTGACCCCACTTCCCTAGGTAAGTTCAGCTCAGCCCAAATCCTCCATTTTTTCCCAAATCCTCCCTTTTTTATCCCAATCTTCCTTTTTTTTTATTCTAGATCTTCCTTTTTTATCCAAAACTCTTTTTTTATCCCAAATCCCCCTTTTGTAGCCCCAAAATTCTTCTTTGTATACCCCAAATGTCCTTTTAAGACCCCAAATTTGCCTTTTCACAGCCCCAATCTTTTGTGCATCCCAAATCCCTTTTCCCACCTCAAAATCTCCTTTTCCCACCCCAAATCCCCTTCTTCCACCCAAGGTACTTTCCTGTCTGCCTAAAATCCTTTTTCCCACCCAAAATCCACAATCCCCACCCCAAATCCCCCTTTCCTCCCTCCAAATCTTCTTTTCCATCCCAAAATCTCCTTTTGCCACCCCAAATCCCCTTTTTAGGTTTCCCCAGGTGTTTCTGGGGTTCCACTGGGGTTTTTGGCGTTTTTCCCAGCATTGTACCCAGGGTCTCTGCAGACATTGCACCAGGAGCTGCCCCCACCCCAAATGAATCCCAAATCAAACTTAAATCATCCCTAAATGAACCCAGCTGTGCCCCCCAAGGCTGGAGTGATTTGGGGGGAATTTGGGGTCTGGTGGGTTTGACAGCCCAAAGTTTGGGGAAGGGAGAGGTTTGATCTTAAAGTTTCGGGGGGGGGGGGGGGGGGTTGACAGCCCAGGGTTTGGGATCAGAGGGTTTGACCCCAGAATTTGGGGATCAGGGGCATTTAACCTAAATTTTGGGATCAGAGGGGTTGGACACCCCAAATATTTCAAACCCCAGAGGTTGGGAATTGGGGAAGTTTAATCCCAAAGTTTGGGGTCTGGGGGGGTTTGATCCTAAAACTTGGGATCAGAGGTGTTTTACACCTCGGGATTTGGGGTTTGGGGAGGTTTGACACCAAATTTTGGGGGTTTGGAGGATTTAACCCCTGAGTTAGCAGTTGGGGCCTGAGATGATCCTAAAATTTGTGATCTGGGGGGGTTTGACACCCCAGGGTTTGGGTTTGGGGGGTTTTGACCTCAGAATTTGGCCATCAGGGGGGCTGAATCCCAAACTTTAGGATCAGAGGTCTTGGACACCCCAAATACTTCAAACCCCAATGTTTGGGGATTGGGGGTTTTGACCCCCTCAATTTGGGGTGAAGGTTGAGATCAAAATGATTCCCTGGAAACAGCAGTGAGACTGGGAACGGGAACGGGATTGGGAACAGGATCAGGATTGGGAATGGGAACAGGACCAGGATCGGGAACGGGATTAGGAATGGGAATGAAATAGCAATTGGGAATGCAATCCAGTTTGGGAATAGGAATGGAATCAGTATTGGTAAAGGGATCGAGATTGCAAATGAGATAGGGATCAGAAATGGGAATCAGATTGGGAATGGGAATGGGAACGGGAACAGAATTGGGAATGGGAATGGGATTGGCATTGAGAATGGGAACAGGAATGGGATGAAGATTGGGAATGGGAACGAGACAGGGATCAGGACCAGTAATGGGATCGGAATGGGATCAGGATCAGGAACAGGACTGGGAATGGGAACAGTACAAAGATTGAGAATGGGATCAGGAACAGGAAAGAGTTAGGGATTGGGAACAGGATTGGGAATGGGAACAAGTTTGGGAAGGGGAACAGGAACGAGATAGGGATAGGGAACAAGATCAGGGTGCTAAAGCCGTGATATAAATAGGTGCCTTGGTCGGGAAATCTCAAATTGGAGAACCAGAACCAGTACAGGCAGGAACAACTTTTCCTGGCTGGGAACTGGAATTCCAGACCCTGGCAGTGTGATCCACGCAGGACCATCCAGACTGGGATGATGGGGGCTGGGATCACATGGACTGGGATCCTCCTGACTGGGACTGCACAGACTGGGACCAGATGGATCAGGGCCTTCCAGACTGGGATTGTACAAACTGGGGACACACAGACTGGGATTGTACAAACTGGGACCATATGGACTGGGATTGTACAAACTGGGACCATATGGACCGCTCTGGCTGCACCAGGACGATGTGAACCGATGGGGACCCGCCCCACCCAGGGGTCCCTCCCAGTCCCGTTCAGGAGCGCAGCCAAAACTCCCCGGAGTGAACGCGGAGGTCCCAGAGCGCTCCCGGTGTCGGTCCCAGTCTTGGAGCAGTCCTGGAGCGCTCCTGGTGCTGAATCTGATCCTGGTGTTGATCTCAATCCCAGAGCAGAGCTGGTCTTGGTCTCAGTCTCAGTCCTATATGGGTACCAGTCTCGGTGCTGGTTCTGTTTTCAGTCTTGGTCTCAGTCACAGTCTTGGAGTGGTTCTGGTCCCAGTGCTGGTTCTGGTGCTCATAGTTCCAGAGTGCTCACAGTGCCAATCTCATTCTTGGTGCTGGTTCTGGTGCTGGTCCCAGAGTGCTCACAGTGCCAATCTCAGTCTCGGTGCTGGTTCTGGTGCCGGTGCTGGTCCCAGAGTGCTCATAGTGCCAATCTCAGTCTCGGTGCTGGTTCCGGTGCCGCTCCCAGTCCCAGAATTCTCCCAGTGCTGGTCCCAGTGTTGGTGTTGGTCTCAGTCTTGGTCCCAGTGCCAGTTCTGGAGCCCATTTTGGTCTCGGTCTCCATACCAAAGATTTTAGGCCTGTTTGGGTGATTTTAGGATAAACTGGGCAGTTTTAGGTTGGAATTTAGGCACCATTTGGACAATGGTAAGTCCATTTTCAGGATGTTAGACCCCTTTTTTGTGGATTTGAGGCCCCTTTGGCTGATTTTATGCCAAACCTGGTGGATTTAGGCTGCATTTGAGGCCCTTTTGAGTGATTTTAGGCCAAACCAGGCCCTTTTAGGGCCGTGTGTCCCTTTGGCCCCACCCCTTTCCCTCACAGTTCCCACCCTTCCCTTGACCCCGCCCCTTCCCCTCCAGGTGTTCCTGCCCTTCCCTTGACCCATCCCCTCCCTGTTCCAAACGGGGGAGGAGGAGGAGGAGGAGGGAGGAAGTGGCAGCAGAAGCAGGAGCAGAGAAGGAGCGAATCAGCTGCGCTAACCAGGACCTCCATGAACTCGCAGCCCCCCGGGACCATCGCCCCACATCCCAGGTGCCCGGGGAGGGGGAGCTCGCCCCAAATATCCCGGGGGGGGTCCCTGGGTTTGGGTGTTTTGGGGAATGTTTGGAGCTTGCAGCGCTCTAGAGCTGAGCCGCAGATGCCCCTCGGGGGGACATCGGGGGGTCCCTGGGAGGTGTTTTTGGGGGTCCCGGTGGCGGCAGAGCCCCGGCGGGGGCGGGGGGATGCGGGTCTCCCCGCAATGGGGGTTGGGCTTCCCGGGCCGGGCCCTGCGAGCTCTGCCGGGGCCCGTGGGGACCGCGCGGGGCCGGCGGCATCGGCGGGGGGACACCGGATTGGGGAGCCCCGGGAGAGCCGCGGCTTCCCTGAGCGGGACCCCAGAGAGAGGAGAGCCCCAGAACCCCAAAGCGGGACCCCGAGAGGGGGGAGGGACCCCTGGGATTGCCGGGACCCCGGCGGGGGTGCTGGGGCTGGAGGGGCGCGATGGCCACAAAGGGGTTCGGGGGTCCCGGTGCCGGGAATGGCTGCTCCCAGTATGAGCCCGGTCAGTCCCTGTATGATCCTGGTCACTTCCCCTCGGTGCCTGCAGGGTCCCTGTTGCTCTCAGTATGAACCCAGCCATTGCCAGTCATTCCCTCTGATAATTCAATTTGCTCCCAGCAGGTTGCCAGTTGCTGCCAGTTCCTCCAGCTTTTGTCCAGTTCTCCCAGTTGCCCCTAGTACAGTCACAGTCACTCCCAGTGTAACAGAGTATGTGTAAGACTTTGCTAATCAAACATTGCTAAATTAGGGAACACGGCCAAAAGACCACTGAAACTTGCTTAAGCAAGATTATGTCTCTAATAACCACAAACATCCTGGATGTGCCCAGTTTGTGGATGCTTGAAAAGAAAGACAGGAAAAAGTCAACCAATGGCTAAGAGATGAAGATTATGGCCTTCCTCCCCTCTACCACCAGGAGCCAGAAACTGGCTGCACAGACACAGAAGGAACGTGAGAAGATGCTGAAAGGCAGGGACACGGGAGAAGATGAAAATAACAGGGGGACTGACACAGAGTGGGGTGCGCGCCGTTGGTGGAGTGGAGACTCCCCGGATCCCAGTGCTGATTTGCTTATTGCTGCTCGCTCAATAAATTCTTTATTGATTCCATTTATTGAAGTTGATCAATTTATTACAGATAAATTTATAACAATGCAGACCTAGAATGGGGACAGGGAATGGGAATGCATTCAAGGACTGGGAATTCTGCACTTGTCATGGGGACAGGGACCTCGACAGGGACCAAGACCTGGAATATGAGACAGGGATAGGGAACGGAATTGGGAATGGGACTAGGAAAAGGAACAGGGACAGGGAATGTGTTCAGGGACCAGGAATGCCAATGGGAATAATGCAGTGGGACTGAGAATGGGACCAGGTGTGGGAAGGAGACTGGAAGGAGGACAGGGACCAGGAATTTGGCTGATAGAATGGGGACAGGGAGCTGGACGACAAGACTGAGAGCGTGAAGGGAACAAGGAATAAGGGACAGGGTCAGGAACTACAGGCTCGAGACCAAGACTGAGAATGGCATTGTTTATGGCTTTAGATCTTCCCAGAGCAGAGCAGCTGCTGGCTGCTGTAAAGTTGTTTCTTGTCAAGGCACGTCAGGCTCCAAAGGCAAAGAGCCCAAGGTTCTCCAGTCCCTGTTCAATCTCTCTACCATAAAGTCCCGATGGAAGCAGGAGCAGCTCTCTGCTGCAAGAGGTGGAAGCTGCGGCTGGTGCAGAGTCTCCAGAGGCAGATGCTCCCTGGCCTTTCTTCTTCTGTTCTTTTCTGCTTCATCTTCCTCTTCTTTTTCTTTCATGTGCAGGTAGTGGTGATGATGATGGTGGTGGAGGAAGAGAGAGGGACGAGAGAGGAGGGAGAGAGAGCTCTGGATCCAATACACGGATTTTTATTGACAAATTACCCAATGAGCCAAAAGCAAGAACCTGAAGCATTTCTCCTAAACCTATTATAATTCTGGTTATTTAATATGAAAGTTTATGCATAACTTGTGCACGTGGCCTATCTGTTTTGGGCCTATCTGAAGTGTATAAAAAATACTATATTTTTATTCTGTCTAGAGCTGTGTGTTTGAGCTCTTACTGCAGCTTATTTTTCACATCAGATTCTAAGGGTTTTACATTTTAAGGAACGTAAAGTATATTTTTCCTTGCTTCAAACTAAGATATCTACTTCTACTTCATATCTATGCAAACTAATCTTTGTACTTTCTTAAAACAAAAGCACAGACATCTATTTCATGTCTGTGTGGCTTAATGTAGTTCAATTTCTAAAATGGTTTTTTATTTAATTCTTGCATTCTGTTCACTCTCGGAGGGACTCAGAGAGGCTTCTGTGTTACACACTCCAGTGCTGGGAATGGGGACAGAAACTGGGAAAGGGACATGGGAATGGAATGAATACCGGAACTGGGAATGGGAATAGGACAGGGAATGTGGAAATAGCAATTGGAGAAAAAATGGGCATGAAGATGATGGGACTGGGATTGGAAATGGGAATATGGGAACAGGATTGGAAAAGGGAATATGGGAAATGGACAGGAAATATAGAAATGCAAATATGAGAATTGGAGTGGGACTAGGAATACACAGAAAGTAAGAGGACTGGGATTATGAGACTGGTAATATGGGAACAGCAACCGGTCATAGAATAGGGGATGGAGAGAGGGAATGAGAGCAGGAATGGAATCTGGACTTGGATGGGAGCAGGAGTAGGGTGAGATATGAATGGGCTGGGGGCAAGAGGAGTGACAGGGAGGACAGGGAGATCCTGGACATGTGAGAGCGGGAGCTGGGTCAGGGGGACAGTGTCAGGGCAGGGGGTGCTTGATCAGCTGCCCCAGAACCTCCATGAGGGTCTCACAGTGTATCCAGAGCAGTTTAGCCTGGGGTGCACAAACACAGGAGAACACCCATGTACCTCCCAGAAACCCTGAAATCCCTGAAACCCAGTGTCCCTCACATCCCCTGGAAGATCCCATTATGTCCCCAACCATGTCTTAGCTGACCATCTTGATTTTTACCTGGATGTGGGTGTTTGGAAAGGACGAGGAGATATGTAAATAAAACCCAGGCCAGGAGGAGTCAGGAGGATGTGGAGCCCCCAGCCAGGTGTCTTCCCAACATGGATCAGCAGCACCAGGGCTCAGCGGGGCTCTGCCCACCGGAGGTCACAGGGGATCATCCAGCGCGGATCCTGCCATGGGGATGGAGCTGCAGCAGGGCACGAAACTCTTCCCTCACTTGGGGCTCTCACGGGTCTTCTCTCAGTGGAGACTCTGTTGGTGTCTGGTCACATGAGAGCTCCTGAAGAAGCTCTTCCCACACTTGGGACACTTGTAGGGTCTCTCCCCGGTGTGGATGCGCCTGTGGGTGATGAAGGTGGCATTTTGTTTGAAGCACTTCCCACATTCGGCACACTCATAAGGCCTCTCATCCAAGTGACTGCGATAGTGCTCGAGGAGACTGGTGCTTCTACGAAACCTTTTTCTGCATTTATCACACTTGTAGGGCCTTTCCCCCGTGTGGATGAGCCGGTGGCTCATGAGATGAGCTTGAAGCTCTTCCCACAGTCAGAGCACCAGAAAAGCCTCTCATCCCTGTGAATGCGAGAGTGCTTATGAAGACTGGAGATGGTGTGAAACCTCTTCCTGCATTTATCACACTCAAAGGGCTTCTCACCAGTGTGGATCCTCTTGTGCACAATCAGCTTGGAGCTGACACTGAATTTCTTCCCACACTCCCCACACTCGTAGGGCCGTTCCCCAGTGTGGATTCTCTGGTGTTCGATCAAATGAAATCGCCTCCTGAAGCCCTTCCCACATTCCGAGCACTTGTGGGGCTTCTCCCCATGGTGAAGCTGCTCACGCAGCCCCAGCTCCGCGCTCCGGCCGCCTCCCCGGCCCGGGCTGGCTCTTTCCTGCTGGGATCCCCGGGCTGTGCGTTTGCAGCCCCTCCTGCTGCGGGATCTGCGGGGCTTTTCCTCCCCGTTGCATTCCTGCGCCGTGGAGCCGCTGCAAACGGCCTCTTGCCCGAGGCTATGCCGCGGGGATTTGTCCTCCCTGCTATCCGTGATCAGCTCCTTGTCTGGGGGAGGAAGGACAAAGACAGGATGGGATTTGACTTCGTGCCAGAGGGAAGGGCAAGGAGATCCCCCCAGAGCTGTGCTGCAGCCGGGGCCGTGCTGGGCTGGGAGATGGAGCAGGACACAGGGGGAAAGGGGCACTGACTTCCTTCTCACCTGACTGCAGCTCCCGGGCCATCTACCTCGTCCTCACAGCCTCCTCCTCCTCCTGCTCAATGCAGCCAAGGTTTGGGAAACACTGGTTTGGATGGGAAAAACAAGGGCTGAGCGCGTTGGGTTTGATGGTGGCGCTGCCCAAGGGCAGCTGGAGCAGTCAGCGCCCCTTTCAGCCTTGGGGGCCCGGAGCCCGCTCAGCACCAACCTCCCGCACCCCTCC